>NC_092204.1:26952434-27089620 GCF_043381705.1 Parasteatoda tepidariorum
ACTTGTAGGACTCATCTTCACAGTAGAATATATTAGAAAAATGATCATGATTAATTTGTTTTTCTCTAACTTCTAATATAAATTGCTGATTTGAAATCTAATAATATCACACAATAGTTTTTCTTAATAAAGTAAGGTAAAGGGTAATAATAAAGTTTTGATTAAGAAGGTAAAAATTAAATAAAAATCCAAGTTGGTGTTAATTTATTTTTTCTCTTGATTTATTCTCACTTTTGCCTGTTCCTGAATTATGCACTTAATTTCTGATAGGTAATATGTAAAGTTGAAATTTCATTTTTACACTTTAGAGATTTCATTCTTGACTTAATAAATTTCAGAGCTTTATTTTATGGCTTGCAATTATTTATGATATGTGTGGATGAATTGTAATAATCTTCTGTTATGTAATAAACTACCGTGTGATCTGTTTTTATCCTAGCAAAATCATATATTACCCCTAAAATTTACCTAAAATTTTTTGAAAAAAGCTCCTAAAATTACCCTAAAATTTTAAAAAACTTTGCTGCTACCCCTGTATTATGCAATCATTTAAAAAATTTTCTCTATAAATACGTATATTATAAAATTATCTTTAGGTTTTTTTTTCTACCTTTGAATTTTTAAGATAAATTCATATTATTAAAATTAAAGCAAAAATAATTAACACTAAAAAGCTGCAGTGCCAGTTTGATATGTGATTTTTCCCCCCTAAAAGTTTTGATTTATGATCATAAATCTATTAATTAAATACATACAAATAAAATCATAAAATTAATATTTTTATGTAAAAATTAAATTTTTCGAAACAACGTTTGGAAAGGTTTTGTATTAAATATTAAATAAGAGAGCTTTGATCTTTCAATTTTTAAAATGAATGCAATTAGAGGTTTTATAAGACTATTAGTCTAATTAATATTAAAGGCTTTACTTATTTGAAGAATTTCACAAGCTCTTTGGTTAGAACAACGCATTGAAAATCTCAGATTTATGATATATGATTAAAAATAAATGTTCACAAACTGGTTTAAAAGTACAATTTATTATTTACGAATCAGCGCAGTTCTGAAAAATAAAAATAAAATAATTTTGAAATATCTCTTTTAAGTTTACTTAAAGCTTTATGTAAATAGCAAAAATACGTTCATTTAAAAAACCATAAGCTCTGTTCATAATTATAACTTAATTTTCACTGTCACAAATGTTTCGATTTCACCGAAGTACTTAGTAAAAAAAGTAACTATGAGTTCTATAACATAGCGAATGATATTGAAAATTAAAAATCTAAAAATGAAAGTACTTACTGAGAGTTCAAACAATACTTTAAGTTTAAAAAAAATTTCCGATGTTTTTTTTATTTAAAAAAAAGTTATTTTTTTAAGGATTTATGATTGTTTTATTTTTATTTTTTTATTATTTCAAAATAACTTAAAGCACTTACTTTGCATTATATTTCGAAAGGTGATTATAATTGAATTTCATTACTTGAAAAAGAAAATCCTAAAGTTAGAGAGCACCAATAATAATACGTTTTGTGGACACGAACAAAATTACAGACCTTTAGAACACGAATTAAGAGTCGCTTAAAAAATGTATTCACGAACTAATTTCTATATAATTGAAATTTCTTTTGCACTGGGGAACCATTTTTTTTTTCTTCTGTTGCTTGAAATTTTTTTACCTGTTGTTGGATGCTTTTGTATCGCTGATTTCAAATATGTAATCGTTTTCTCTCTTAGAGCTACAGTTTTTTTAATGACATTTTTAGTATATTTTTTTGTCGAAATGAGCAAGGTTAGAAACGTTATATGTTACAGGAGGTCGAATAAATTTGTTACAACAAACTTCAATGGGAGTTGGGATGCACCATCAGGATTAAAACTACATTGGAACCCATGCGAGGAAATGTCGTCATGCATCGCTAAGGACGCTTCACTATTATGAACTGTTTCTCTGTGTGCTTCCGAACAGAACATAATAGGTAAGCGACCCTAGCCGCGCATGACGACATTTCCATGCATGGGTTCCTATACAATTTTAATCCTGATGATGTGTCCTAACTCCCTTAGAAGTATGTCGCAACATTTATGTGATCCCCAGTTATATATAACGTTTTTAAACTTGTACGTTCCGACGAAAAATGTACGTTTTTAAAGACTAAAAATGTCATTAAAAAATCAGTAGCTTTAGAAGCAAAAGTAATTTCCAATTAGGCAAGATAATGTATTTGTATAAATGCTACAAAAAATTTTTTTCTTGGTGTTACAGTTTGTATGTACTGACGTTCCTCTATTACTTCAATAAAATAAAAAGGCTTTAAATCAAAGTAGCTCTATCCAACTCTTATGCCAACCAACAGTTATTTTCATTATATTTTTAATTTTATAACTTAAGAGTTTAAAACGACTTTGAAACACTTATAGATTATGTTAAAAATATATCTAGATATATGTTTATATTTGTATATGTCAAAAATATCTAAATAAAAATTTGTATTATGTGCCAAAATGTTTGTGATTAATTCAAACGAAATAAAGATAGATAGGGTAAACCAACCAGTGAAGGAACACACCCCAGTGAATGAACATTTCATATATATTTTTTAAAAATAAGATTTTAAAGGTTTTTACTTAGATTGACAGTAGCTTACTACCTAACAATAGGAAGTCATCTGACAATGCATTAGGTTACTTGGTCATATTGTCTTCTCTGGAAAATTTTTTGAATTTGTTAGTATCTGTGCAACACTTTGTTTCTTTGACAAAATTATAAGGTCAGTGTTTGTAGTTATCGTTTAAAATGCAATAATTGTATGTAATAGTTTTATTTTCCTCACTGTGAAAAAGAGAATTCAAAATATGGTTATTGAAATTACATTTTATTTATTTTAAGCATCATAGCGTAAGCAAGTACTGAGATTAGGGGGGGGGCTTATTAACTGGATTACGAAACAATGAAAAACCAATGAATGAACTAGTGTTACTTTACTGGGATTTTTCCAAATTAATGAAAATAAGAGAAAAATTTTAATTTTCTTGTACCTTTAGTGATATTATACATCAAAATTAATCTAAAATTACAAAAAACAACTTCTAATCTGTGAAGGAACAGGCACGTTTCTTCACTAGCAGTAGCTTTTCCAGCGAATGAACAGTATGTGTGAAATATGATTTTACATGGCTCTAAGATAATTAGTAGCTCTGCGATATAGACATAGAGGACACCTGAAATTCTGTTAAATGTTGTATGAATAATTCCTAAAATAATTTCATTCATTCAAAATGCTAATTTAATTGCTAATTTTAGGAAAAGAATTATAATTAATCTATTATTTATCTTTATAAATCTAGTGGTTAGTTACATCATACGATAAGCAGCTTAATAAACTATATTTACTCTAACGAAAACTAAATAAATATAGTAATAAAAACTTGAATAGAACATTTCTTTGCTGGCTTTTGTGTCAATAATTAACTAAATTATTATCCTAATGATATCTTTAACGTCATGACGGAAACGGGTACGAAAAATCCATTTAAAGACAATTATCCAGGTAAAAAACGGATGAAGCTTTTTTTAAGCATCATCGACTGATAACTCAGCACAATGCAAAGCTAATTTCAAGAGGCGCTTCCCTTACAGAGAATAATATTCAAGAGTTGTTTAAAGAACTTTAGAAGAATCTTGAAGAGGAAGATAGCCCTGGCATCCTTTTAGAAAGTGATCGCATCTACAATGCGAAAACTAGAAGAAATTTCGAAGAAATATTTACATTGGCCAAATATTGGGGGAAAAGCGGAAGGTCAAATCAAAAGAAAAAGAAATAATCTACCTTTTGCATTAACTTCATAAAAATGGTGCGAATATAAAGAGACTGAAAGAGCTGAAAAAAGTTAAAGCAAGAAAGTATGATAAAAAGAATACTTAAAAAGATTTTTTTTGAAAAAGCTTTAAAAAATGAGGGGAAATAAAGTAAACAAAAAGTGAAAAAATAATAATAATAATAATAAAAACAACATCTTCGGTTTACACAATGATAAACATTCATGATTTAGAATCGACTATCAAACTGTGAGAAAGAAAATGAAAATTTTTTTATTTTTTATTCTGTATTCAACCTCACTTTCTTTCCCTTCGTGACTTAAGAAAGGAACATTTTCCACATTTTCTCTGGTTATATGTTATAATTCAAAGAAAAGTTTTGCTTTTAGATATTTGTATGGCCTATTAATTCCAAAAGAACATCGAAAATTCCCAAAATTAAGTGTTCATTAAACTGGAAGTGTTCATTAAGATTTGTGACTTAAGACAGGAACGTTTACCACATTTTCTCTGGTTATATGTTATAATTCAAAGAAAAGTTTTGCTTTTAGATATTTGTATGGCCTATTAATTCCAAAAGAACATCGAAAATTCCCAAAATTAAGTGTTCATTAAACTGGAAAATTTGTTGTTTATTCACTGGTAAGAACTGTTCCTTCACTTGGTTATCTTACTACTTATTATTTGAACCACCAAAAACTTAAAACAATATTATGTAAGTTCCCTAACCTTTTTTTTTACATAATTTGCATTTAATAACAAATATGTTGACACTGTCATTTAACTCAAATAACAAATTTTGTAATTTTTATGATTTTTTTAAAGAGAAGGTAAGCTTAAGTGTTCCATCACTGGTTAGTTTACCCTATTACACAAAAACTTGTATAATCATGAGATTTACTGAGTTTCTTTTTTATGATTCTATTTTTAGGAGGAAAATCTCCCCAAGTGGAACACCTATTGCAAAACAACCTATTCTAGTACGTTCGCCATCTCTCAGCAGTATAGGACAACTGCAAAATGATATAGGTTCTGGAAATCACATCATTTATGGAGCCTATTCCCCTCCCTGTAAAAACATGGGAAATATAGGATCTTATTTTCGACAAAGCCCTGGTGGTGTTGTCGTAGCACAACCCACTCCTGTACATTTAGATGATGTTAACGTTTTCGACGTTGGTAAGTTGTAGCTTCAAATTTTTTGGTCTTAATTTTTTTACATTCATTAATGTTTTAAAATTTCATTCACACATTAAATCGTTTAATATGTAAAAAAAATTGCATTTTAAAATAATAATTAGTTTTTTAAAATATTAATTAATATTTTAAAAGTAAAATTCTTGTGTAGAACATCAACTCTGACACTCTTTAAGCTTTTAACATAATTTACTCATTTTAAAAAAATCATTTGTTCATTTTCAAAACTTTAGAATAATCAGGAGCCAAAAATCATATGTTAATTTAAACAGCTTCATAAATTAATTAAAATCAACTGAGAGTTGTTTCACTGATTTTCTCAAACGTGAATTTACAAATATATCAACACAATTTGAGCTTCTACACTGGTGTAATAATATTTTTACAATATTTACATTCACTTCTAGCTGTTCTCGAAGGATCTGGTAAATTACCAATCAACCCAGGCAATGATGGCTGGGAAATTCTGCATCCTAACAATAATAATAATGGAAAAGTGAGTGATGGCATGCCTGAGGTATACGAAATGCATATGGATGCTCCAGCTTCTTATGGAAGGAAGGTTGTTACTTCCCCTTTGAATTTAGTTGTAAGTACGATTTTTTTTTATTTGTTCAAATGATTACCTTGTTGTAATTCAATGTTTCTATCATAACCATAAATACATCATCAAAACATAAAACACACATTTTTATCATAAACGTAAAACATACTGACACAGCCTTTTCAAAATCTTATAGTGTGCTAAATATTGTGTTAAAATTATTTGGGGTAGTTACAGCAAACAATACAGAGTTGTAACACATATGAACCTTAAATGATACATTTTTTTTCCAACATTGTCTCATTGTTGGGATCTCTATCTCAAAAACTCTCCATTCTACTTTTGTTTAGATACTTACATTAGTAGATAATTAAAATTTCTACAATGTTTAGCACAAGTCTTTTTTTTCTCACATTTTTTGAGATTTGAAAATTTAGTTTTGTAAAAGCAAAAAATTCATGAATCTTAAAATTCAAAAGTTAGGATATTAAAAAAAAATCTTATATTAAATTGTGAAAAATTTTATTGTTTATTATAATATAATTTATCGTTATTTCGAATATTATGATTCAATTACTACTACAAAAAGGAGAAGATTTGTTTGTTCCACTTATTGCCAACTTTGTATTTGTTTCGGTAACGTCTTCAAAAATAACGTATTTTCGGAAAATTATTTTAACATTGCTTTACACAAAAAAAATTTCGAAGCAAAAAATCAATTTTTAATAAGTTTAGGTTCATGGCCTTCCTCAAGAGTCACTCCTAATAATTTTCAAAGAGTTTAAGAAAAACAACAACTTTATTTTTATATTCTATTTATTTATTTATTGTACATGCAAACCTCACTGTATATAGTGTTGTAACATGTCATAATGTACTCTATGTATTTTTTTGTTACTTTCTATTATTTTGCGTATTACATGTCTCAGTGTATTTCAATTTACTTAATACGTTTTTACCCCAACTTTTTAGGATAATGGTAACATATCAATAGCAAAAATAACACGAGAAAAGATGTTGAAACGACAGCAGGAGATCATGAAAGAGGCCGAAGAGAGAAGACTAAACAAAGAAAGAGAGCAACAGCTTCTTGAGCAGAAAATTCAGGAACAAGAGATTCAACAAAATTTAGAAAAGGAAATAATTACTGTGGAAGATATTCCCACACAAACTGACATTCAATCATCTGATCAAAAAGTTGTTGAAACTGTTGTTTGTAGCTGCAATGAGAATTCAAAACCCTTGCCAAAACCAGAGACACCCACAGAAACTATTCAAGTGCCAAGCAAACCATCTCCTGTTCTTCAACAAAGTAAAAGAATGGATTCTGCTCGAAATAAAGGTATATATGACTCAACAATGGGGCACATTAGATAATATATATTTAGCATCCTTCTATCGGAATAAAAATTAAAAATATATATTTGTGACTTGTATTACATTTTATTCATCGTTTAAAAATTAATTAATGATTTATCGTTTAGTTAAGACCAAACTAGTCTATGTAAATATTCTAATAAATCGAAAAGTATTTGGAAATATTTTACACTTTTAATAAGATTTCAATTTTAACTTCCTTTTTTATATTTCTCACAATTAAAAAAAATTATTGCAGCTGTGACTAATACAAAATATGTGACACAATTGTTTTTTCTTAGTTTAAGACGAATGCCTAAAAAATGCTTAAAATGTTTTTCGTTCTATAAAATTAGGGTTTTTACTTCAGGAATTCAATAATTTATTAAATATAGCTTAAAATGTTTTGATCCTGGTCACAATCAAAGATTCAATCATCTTATGACCGGTGCAAGCAAACACGATATTGTCTACAAAGGGAACTCATCGTCATTCCAGACTCAGACGACTTTCCAAATAGCTATAGCTCTCAAATTTTATCTTGAGTCATATACTAGGTTATATTGCAAATTTTAACCGTTTTCTGATTGCCATAAGCCAAAATTTGCTGTTCTATTGCCAAAAGGAATTCATCAAACAAAATTTTGGCCACTTTCCAATTAGCCATAGTCAACAGATCATAGATTGGGCTCTCTCCCTGATGGCAAGACAATTTTCAATGATTTCTAAATGTTACAAGCAATTTTGTTCAGCATTTTTATTGCCAAGTGGAATTTGTGCCTACGAACTATACAAGTTATAATTATTAATTTTAAATTGCAAGCAAAGTTCTTAAAATCCATTTTAGCATTAATCAAAAATTTTTCCACTTGCATAAACAATTTAGTAAAACTAAAAAGCTGAAGAAATAATGAAGTAAAAATTGCTGTAGAAAACCTTCTGATATTATTTAAAAAGTAGAATAGGAGAAGCGGGGATTATTTTCAAGTTAAATTGTCAATTTCTTTACTACTCTATTCAATCTCTTTATTACTAGTGTCAACCCTGTTTGCAAAAAGTTTTACTGTTCTTTTAAGCTTTAGAGTATCACATTTGTTCAACAGCTTTTTTGAACACTTTAAAACTGTGTAATGGGTAAAATAAACATGGAAATCAAAGGAAAAAGAAAAAGCCAGTAAGTAATCCCTCTTACTCTTCAATATTTTGTTTTTAATTCAGAAAAAAAATTATATTCATTGATAGAGGGTTAAATAAAATAATCTGACTACATCATATTATTCTTGATTTTTTATTTACAGTTTTTATAAATTTTTTTATCTTAATTGCTAAAATTTCAGGCTCTGCCAAGCCACTTTCACGCTCTTCCTCTCTCAAAACACCTAGTTCACTTAGAAGACATACTCAGTAAGTTTATCAATGAAGATTTTTTCATTTGTGCATTCATTTTACTTTTTTAGAATAGTTCAAACCATAGGTTCCCGACCTGTTTTTTGAACAAAACCCACTTTACAATTCAAAAATTTTTTAACAACTCCTTGCAAATAAATAAATAAAAACAGTAATAGTCATAAATAAGTTAGTTACTGAATTTTTGTCCCATTTTAAGTTTTTTTATATTTTTATTACAATACATTTCTATAGTCATAGCAAAATGTCCTTGAAAACATTCCTCAAATAGCCGATGCATTTATATTAATGTTTGAAATTAAATGTTCAATTAAATATTAATTTCTTTTACATATTAAAAAATGTGAAATCAGGTATGTTGTTTATGATTGTTATCAAATCTGCAATCCATACTCTCTGTTTTTCAGTACAGCTTATACTGATTGATACACATTTCAAAATTCAGCTAATTCATAGTTGTATTTTATCAATAGCTTATTAAACCTCAAGAAATTCCTACCCCCCCCCAAATGATTTAGTACCGACTAGGACGAATTAACGCCCACGTTTGGAACCTATGGTTAAAACAGATTACTGGAGAATTAAATCAATCAATATTCAATCTTATTATTTGGTTAAAGATCATTAAATAAATATTGATATTATTTATATAGTGATAAATATTTGATACGCTTATCTAAATAAGCAAATTGTAGTTGTTTAATATGTATCATCACTCAATAATACTATTACTTAATGGCATTTCTCTTGAATTGCATACAAGGTAGTATCTGACAAAACCCTAAAGAGTTAAGTGTAGTGCAATAAAAAAGTTTAAGTCACTCTATCGTCAATAATTGTAAAAATTTTGTAAGAATAGAATAAGACTAAAACTAAAAAATCTTTTCTAATATTTTATATCATGAATTGAAATGTTTTTTAGACGTGTTAGTGTTCTGGAGTAATGTTACATAACCTAATTGTGAAAAATTTAAGCTTCAGGTAGATTACAATGTTAAAGATTATCACCTTATTAATTCTGGATATTTATAAAGAATTAAAATTAAACTAAATTATAAATGGAACATCTGCTCCTGCACCCCAGAGCCCAAGGTCAAGAAAACTGAGATGTGCACAGTAGGCCTTGGCACTCTATAGGCTGTCGCACCACTGAGTTTAGTTTAGTTTATCCCCTATTGCATAATTTTGTTTGAATTGAATTGTTCCTCATGTAGTTTTTTAAAATNCATCTGCTCCTGCACCCCAGAGCCCAAGGTCAAGAAAACTGAGATGTGCACAGTAGGCCTTGGCACTCTATGGGCTGTCGCGCCACTGAGTTTAGTTTAGTTTATCCCCCATTGCATAATTTTGTTTGAATTGAATTGTTCTTCATGTAGTTTTTTAAAATGAACTGAGTATTTAGTTTGAACTTTTTTCAATGAATCATACTAAATTATGAGTGTTATTTTTTAGGTATTATTAACTTGTTAAATTGCGTTAAATATTTGTATGTACATTGTTATATATAATTGAGTGAGTTTATATTAGTGTGAAAATCTGTATTATCTTATTTTTAATAGATAAAACCATTTTTTTTACAATTTCATGTGAAAAACCACAAGTAGTAGATTTTATTTTGAAAAATAAATCTGAAAGCAAATCTTTGCAAAGAATTTTAAGTGCTTATATGGAGAAAAAAAATTCGAAGTTTTGTTCTCATTATAGTGTATTCTTAAAAATATTTGCATTTTTGTGTTTGAAAGTTTTGTATGTGTGTGTTTTTCTGTGCTATTTGAGTTATATGATATATTTTTAAGATTAGGGTAAATCAGTTATATATTGAAATCGGTAACTCAGTTTGTATTATTTTTGCTGTTACGAATTGTTTGACTACTGTATTATTGTAATCATTTATTAAAAATTAGGTAATTTTTTTATAATTTTTCTCATTTTAGAAGTCAAGTTGGTGCAATGAAAAATTCTCAAAATCCGAAATACAACTTAGCAGCAAGTTCATTAGCCTTGTTTGATGAATCTGCTGATGAAGAATTGGCTTTTCCCAATCCAAATGAAGCATTAAAAAAAGCTCTTAAGTCACTCTCTACAGATACATGGTATTAACTTTTTTTTTTAATATTTGACTGAGAATAAAAGCTAAAATAATTTTTTTAAGTGACTCTGTTTTTTATGACTCAATAATTGCATGTCCTATTTCAGTTTATAGTTAATCAATGCCATGATTGTCCCATTTCAACTAAATCTGCTGGTTATAAGTTTTATTATATACATGTTAAAATACATGTTATTTATATAAAATATATTGATGTTACAGTAAATTTTCAGGTAGGCAGATACTCTTAATGAATATTATTAATTATGAATTAGACAAAAGCTTTACATGCTTTACAAAAATTGTGGAACGAAGCATATTTTTTTTTTTTNTTTTTTTTTTTTTTTTTTTTGCAATTTATTGTAGAAATATTTTTTTACTTTTTTTCAAATTTAGAAAAGTGGTGTCCAGTTTGAAAAGATTGTGAATAATGTTTTAGGACATAAATGACTGTTTGCGTCTGGCTACAGAAGTGTCTTCTTCGTAGAGGAGGTTCATAAAGGTTTATCTATATATGATACACATGGAATTTTTTTAAAAATGTCCATAATAAGAGGCTTCCATTTTATAAGAGTGTCCGTAGCTTGAGGTTTCACTGTATATAAATGTATTCATTTTGTCAACATCATTATTCATCAATTGATTACATCAACGCATTTTTTATCCATTAATATGTCATATTTTTAAGTTAAATTATTGAATTATGTTATTTGTTTTCAGCTTAGAATATTGTACAAATCACAATTTAAATTTTTTTTTATAGGATGGGAAAAATTGAAGGTATTCGAACTGTTCAGAGACTTGCCAAATGTCATCCTGATATCCTGCAAATGCAATTGCATTCAGTTGTGTTAGCCCTACTTACAGAAGTAAAAAATTTACGATCATCTGTTGCCAGGGCAGCTATACTTGCTGTGGGAGACCTCTTTATTTACTTAAAAAAGAATGTTGAAGCAGTAAGTATAAATTAGACTCTCTTTCTCTGCAAAATAAGTTAAATATTTAAGATTCTATATTTAAGCTTATAATAATTTTCTAAACTAGATTATGGTTGTAATAGATAAACAAGATTATGACTATAATTGCTGGACTTTTTCAAATTTTTAATATTTGTTGTTCTTCAAATAAAAGTATTTTATTGTCTGGTAATTCTAATCATTTTCAGTTAAAATTTTTTTAAATAAATAAGTTTAAATGAATACAATTCTTTTCTTCTTTCTTTTAGGATTTAGATCTAATAACTAGTACTCTTCTAAGTAAATGTGGAGAAACAGTAGGATTCATTAGAGATGATATTGAAAAAGTGATGAATTACTTAATAGAGACTATTACTCCTTGCAAAGCTGCTCTTTCCATAATTGCTGGTGGTGCCAGGTAACATACTTGTTTGTCTAACAAACGGGTCGCATTCATTTCATCGACAATCACTTCATCGACACACCATTTCATNATTTCTGACATGACCTGTCAATGAAATGGCCTGTGGATGAAGTGATTGTCGATGAAATGAACCAGACCCCTAACAAACTTACTTATTATTTAAAATGCTTTGAAAATCTTTCGTTTTTGATAAAGTTTGCATCATTTTAATTGGGTTGTAAACTTATGGTTTTATGATATATAAAATGACTTTATTACAATTGTTTTGTTTACATATTTGTTCTGAAATGTGTAACTTTTAATGCAAATTGTGCATTAAATGATATTCTGAATAGTTTTGATCTAGTTATAAATTTTCAAACACTGGAATGCAAATCTGGTTCAAAAAGTCAATATAACTAAAAAATAGATTGAAGCAGATAAAATGTTATCAGAGTGTACGAAATCAGTCAAAAAAAAGTATTTTTATTAAATACCTTTTTCATTTGATTTAGAATCTGCTCACACAATATATCCAAGGTAGTCATAATGTTAGTTGCTATCTAATATGAATAATTTCACACCCTTAACTGGGCCACAAACCATAGGGATTACATCTTAGTATGTGAAAGTTACTGGCACTGTTTCAATTATTCTTTCACAACACATTAATAAAGTTTTCAAAATACTAACATGATCAATTCAATAACATCATTTCTACTTTTGATTTAACATTCTAGTATGCATGTTGTTATTGCCCCTTTTTCATAATCCAATACCAGCTAGATCAAACTCATGAGTTTGTGAACCCTGGAAAAATCAATCACCAAGTGCAGTTGCAAGGATAAGAGGATAAGTCTTTAAATTATAGATTTATACAAGCGAGGATGTGGTTGGGACAAACTAGATTGATCATGCACTTGGTTTTTGTAGGGAAGACCCTGCTCCCAAACTCGAAGGTCATACATTTTAATTGTCCTCTAATGAGTTGTGAGACAGCAGTTTGATCGAATATTTCTTCCTTAAACTGGGCACCTTCGACCATAGCATTAATGAATGGGGGATAAGCCAATTCCATCTGTTTCTATTTTTACAGAAAAAAAAACTCTTAGAAGCTGATGGAATAATCAAATCTCTCTGTCTTAGTGGTGGCTCTTTTGGCTAGTTCGTTGACGACTTGATCAATGATATGGGCATGGGGTGGGGGCAAACGTTGGAAGTGAACATTTAATTATTGAATGTAGTTATTGGTATACATGTAGTTATAATATGTAATTATTAGGCATGTGGTATCCACATATATTTAGATATATTTGTATTCCACATATATTTGTATTAGTTATCCACATATATTTACATGTACTTATAACTATGTATAATGTTCATAACATAATGCATAAATTCTTTTACATATGCGAGTAAATAGTGCATTTTATCATTCAAATCTAAATTTGAAGAAAAATAAATAAAATACCAAACAATTCTATTTGTTTTGGGAAAATCACTATCTTTTTTTAACTATGTCTCTGTTTATGTTCTGGCTGTATGAAAGTTTTTAACTCAAACTTTAAGTCACAAATTTATTTTCACTTTTAATTGATTTAAAATGGTATTTTTTTCAAAGTCATCGCAATGGAGCTGTACGCAAGGTGGCTGCCCAGTCCTTATATTCAGTTGTAGAAAAAATGGGAGCTGCTAAAATTCTAACTGGTTATAAAGATGTGACTGAACGTTTATTGCCTACCACTGCACAATTTTTGATGGATGGGATGCCTCTTACCAGGTATAAGATTTAATGAAAAGCCAAATCTATTTATATCTATTTTTAAATTGGGCACTTGCATAAAATAAAATTTAAAAACCCTTTCTTGACTTTTTTAGATACTATGGACGTAAAATATTCTACCTATTAATGCAACACCCAGTTTTTGACAAGCTTCTAATGCGATTTGTTCAGCCGAGCACGTTACGCAACGTTAACAGTATTTTAGATTCTTTGAGGAAAAAAGTAAGTTGCATAAAATTAATGATAAAATAGTTTCATTAGAGTATTCTGTAGATATTTCTAACCATGCAAACTCACTTTTCTATTTTTTAAAGAACCTAATAGCCCAGTTTTCTATATCTCATGTTAATTTTAGCATTTACAAAAGATAAAATTTACAATTTTGAATTTCTCAAATATATTTCTTTATTTATTAATATTATCCTTCTGCATACACTTATTTTATTTTATTTTATAACCATTAAACAACAGACCCAGTTTTTTGGGTTTCTGATTTCTAATGTTGCAACTTTGTAATTTTTCTTTCCGTAGTTTTGTAATTTGGAACCCAATCCAGAAGAAGGGAACTCCTGGATTAATTATTAGGAGAATTTCTCTTTCGTGGAGGACTTTTTGATGAAACTAACCCGCATTTGCGTTACATGGAGAGGAAAATTTATACACATATTGTAGAATATACAGATGTAAATGACTCACATGTTGTGAATGCAGAGTTTTATAAAACTTTTTTTTAATTATTTTTCAAAATGGTGGCACATGAGTTTAGCAATCTCCTCAAGAGTAACACCTCTGCACCAAATGACTGATATCAAACATTAGTTTTAAACATATTCAATGTATGCCTCTAAAGGAAAGTGAAAAACCATTAAATCTTTTTATAATTCATTTTATCACTTTTCTAACTTAATCCCTATCTTAAAGACTTACTTAACTACCTCTATTTTTAATAATGACAGTTGTAATTTTTGCTGTTAAAAAAAATTATTAGTTTCAGTTTTCAAATTTTAACTTTTTCTTTTACAAAACTAAGTGTAAGGAAATATTAATGAACAATGACAAATAGATATAAATAAGGCTAGATAATAGATGAAAAACGGTACCCATTGGCGACCTATAAATTTTAAGTGAAAAGTGGTGTAACTCAATATTTAAAAAAAAAATTATTTTGTTTAATTATATCGCATTTAATCATATCTTTAAATATAAAAGTAAAGAAATTCCAATAATTTTATAAGCATTAATAGACACTGACTTAATTGTTTTTCTGCAATAAATTTGAAAACTTCTGGTTATTTAGAATTCATTTGGAGGAGATTATGCATTTTTACAATATATATCAAACAAACCTAGAAGTGCCTATAATAAAGTATTTTTGACTTATAAACAGCCACAGTAGTTCTAATTAAAATGAATTTAAAAATATTGTTTTATTAGAATAGAACAAAGGCTAGTAGTAATGATTGTAACTATTACAGTATTATAACTACTATAGTGATGATTGTACCTTAGAATTTTACCAAATAAAATAATCATATTTGGACTACTTTATCATTGCTTACTAAACAAAGATTTTTGTTGATCACAAAGATGAAATGAAATATTAATTTTTTAACTATTTTATTTACAATTGTTTCAACATTTTATTTCAATTTAAAGACATAGAATTCAAAAGATCATTTATCTTTTTTTTTCATACTGTTATCTAACTTAGTTATAAAAAAGATTAATTGAGAAATTGTCAGAGATTAATTTTGTTCCATAATTATTTTTTATTACATATTTCAAATTATTCTAGTTAATTTCATATTACTTAATAACTAATTTAAGGTTTATTGGACTGTTATTAAATTCTGAAAAATAAATTTCCTACTTTAATCATTTTTACAATTTTAGGGTCCTGGCGAATTGCCTAAAGAAGGCGTTTCTGCAAAAACTTTGAAAAGTGAAACATATCGAAGTCCACTTTTGAATCGGACTATGTAAAGATTTCTTCTGTTCATGTAATCAAAAAAGAAAAATTCATTCAGAAAACGTTTCGTTTGTGATATTCATTCATAGATTTGAACAGGGACAATACCTATTTGAAATTCATGAATCCTTAGCCTTCTTCAGTGAATAGAAACATGAGAAATATCACAAATCTGATTGTTTATTCAGACCTTGAATACAGTTCAAAATTACAGCATATCATTATCATATTGTATTTTATTCTGCCGTCCAGTTATGTGGTGTCTTCATATTGTGTGTGATGATAAACAATTGAACAAGAGCCCATGAAATGTGTTTTTAAAGCTTCAGAGAAAAACTTTTATTTTTCGTTCAAACATGAGTGTTGAAAAGTTTAATAAATATTTTATTGAAGGATGTCCATTTAGTTAAGATTGACTAGATTGTAGAACGTAATTTCTTGTATGTATAAATTGCATATCAATTCATTAGGACTTTTGAAGGTTTTATAAGAACTGCCTTACTTTTCAATGGAATGCAAAATGAGAGATTTGTTTGGAAATTGTTTAAGATATACCATATTATTGAATATACCTAAATGTGCTTTCCCACTAGTTCATAAGCTTATTGGAAGCACGCAAATGTAGGTAGAATAAATTATGTTATAACTGAGTTGTCTAGATGCAAAATCTTCTGACATTGCTCTCAGAAAGTATGAACTCTGATATTTTCTTCTTTTTTTCAAATCAAAATGTCAAAATCAAATATCAATTTTATATTAAAAGCTTAAATTGTAATTTTTAAAACAATAGTATCAGAAGCAGGACATTTCGGCCTCACAGTTTTGATCCTGTTGCTCTTTCGGTTCCACTAATTATGACATTAAAAAAGGATAATCTTTAATAATTCATTAGAAAATTGTGGGTAATCCCTCATAAATATTTTTAATAATTTTGGCACTCAACTTTACACCAAATAATTTTTAAACACTTTATAGCCATTTAAAATTCTTGATTTTATGTCGCTGGAAATGATTGATAAATAATTTAATATTCTGAAAAATATATTTAAGGCCATTATGAAACACTTAAAAAAAGTAAGAAATGAGATGGAATGTCAATATCAAAATAGACAAAAGTAATTAGTAACAGAACTGAATTGGGAAAGGACCTAATTAACAATGAGACCGAAATGTCATGGACCAGTAATCACAGTTTTTTCTGTTGCCTTGTTTATTTTTCGTTGTTAAATTAACTACAATGAGCAGGTTTTGCATTTGGACCACTTAAATTATTTCAAGTAATGTATCCTTGTTAGAATTTATGTTGAAATTTTGATGTTTTATGTATACAATTATGTTGGTATATGTTATATTTCAGTAGAGTAAGATGAATTATGTGATATTACATTTTATTGATGTTCAAGAAAGTAATTCACTATATTGTACTAGTCATTTAAATATGTTGAGAATTTTTAGTTTAAAAATTATTTATATTTATGTTACTTATTTAGAATTATATGAAATTGAAATTGTTATCAATTAATGTATTTTATCAGTAATATTAAGGTTAAACTATGCGTTAACTTAGATGTTAAGTTGTTTTTACCTAAATAATGATACATGTAACACGATCAAGTTTAGCCTTGGAAATAGAACCAATGTGATATTTAAATGTTGATAAAATAATTTAAAATTATTTCACTGGGAAAATTGCACTATCTATTTAAAAGAACTATTTTAAATGATAGTGATTTCTTATTTCGTGTTAAAATGGAAATTTGTGAAAAGTTCTTGTATATAGATTCTAAAATTATTTAAATCATTCATATACCATTGTCATCTATATCCATAATCATTTTGAAATACTTTTAATTAATGTTTTCATTAGCCATTTATATAAAAAAAATATAGAGTTCTACTATTAAAATAATTAAAAATGCAGCATTTTACATTTTTAAGTTATTCATTTAATTAAGCTCGTTTTGTCAATACTAGTGTAGGTAACAAACTGCTTATTATTCTAATTAAAAAAAAACTTAAATCTTATTTAACTAATTTTTTGCCGTGTTATGTTAAAAAAAAATATTTCAATCATGATGACAAATACTTGATTCTAATTGAATTTTTTTTCCAGTCAATAATCAAATACCATAGAAATCCCCTTTTAATCTAACTTTTTTCCAGCTGTATAACTCAGGAAATTGCACACTTCACTCCTATTATTAGCTGATTTGTTTAAAATAAAACTTATTTTATTTTAATTAAACTTAAATTTAATAATGGATGTAAAAAAGTTCATCAAATGAAACTGGTTTCTTCTAGAGTATTTTCAATTTATTATTCCTAAAATTATGAAAACTGTAAAAATATATATAAAACTATCGAAACATATATATTTAACCTATAGAAACAAACTTTATAAAAAAATATATAAAAAATGTTTCTGCAGAGTTCTTAAATTTTCAGAAACTAAATAAATATACATAAATTTAATACTTTTCTATTACAGCTAATGAAGTTCGCTTTATTTTAAGAAACTAGGTCTACTTAATCATTATCCGTCCAGAAGTTTAATTAAAGTTTTGTTTTAATGAAATAAATTATATTTTTAAAAACTAGGTTTACACAGCTATTTATTATCCGTCCAAATATTTAATTAAAACAGTTACATTTAATGAAATTTGCTATATTTTAAAAAAACTAGATTTACAAAAGTATTTATTATCCGTCCAAAAGTTTAATTAAAGCTGGTATGTTTTAATGAAATTTGCTATATTTAAAAAAAAACTAGATTTACACAAGTATTTATTATCCGTCCAAAAGTTCAATTAAAGCTGGTCTGTTGTGTGTGAGTAATTGTATGAAATAAAGTTCATCTCTATTTTTATCCAATTACAGTAGAGCGCCGATTATCCAAACTGCTCTGGACTGAACATGGTTCGGATAATTGAAAAGTTGTTTAAAATCTTGTGTAAATGATTATTATTTATGCATTAACTTCCCTTCACACCTTTTGTAGGCTTTTTTTTCATTTTGAATTATTTTTATCATATTTCAGTTCAAAGAAGACGCGTTTTTTAGCAGCCATTTATCCCTTATTCTTCATAAATAAATCAACTGAACTGGATCAACATTATTTTGACGTTCTAGCCAATTCATTGCGAAATCTAATGGATTGCATGCTTCTATATGGGTCCACTATTTTGAACTTGATCACCTACTTCTTTCACTTCGTCTGTAGAGTTCCGATTTTCATTCAAAATTTCAGCAATAATTTCATCAGAAAGATCTACTGGTTCAGAAACTTCAGTTTCGTTTGTTTTTCTGTTAAGAATTTTATTCCAAGATTTAAGATTCCAAGCACTGTAATCACTAATTATTAACCATAAGTTACAACTACCCATTCCCCAATTATAGAACTTCAGAACTTATCAATTCATAAACTCCTTCTGCATTCCAACCATTGTAGACTATCAAAATGAAGCTTGCATTCTTGGAAGATAATTTTCTGTTGTAAAGGGCTAAAGGGGTATGTAGGTTTAACTGTATCACAATACATGCATGTATGGCAACTATAAGAAAACTGCTAAAAAGGTTGTAAATTAAATATGGTCTTCAGATGTAGGGGGTATTATTTATTCTTCTCAATTTCGAAAAATTGTCGATAGGTTAAAAAGTATTCTGAACTTTAAAAAAAAAAAAAACGAATTCAGACGCAGTTCGGATAATTGGACGTTCGGATAATCGGCGCTCTACTGTATATTACACCACAAGCAGGAATTTTTTAAAAAAATGTGCAATGTGCATTCAGTTTATCAATGCTTTAGAGTCTAGAATAATAGTAAAGTAAAATAAGTTCTGAGTATTATTGGTCACACATTTGATAAGTATACAATCTTTGGCTAAACCCATCTTGTAAGGTCTTTAGGAAAGATTTATGAATTGGGTGTAAATTAATAATTAAAGCCGGAAGAATCTTCTTGCTACTTCAATTATTTTACGCTTTTAATATTATTTATATTTCGAAAAGCTACTTCGTTAACACATTAATGTGTTACTACCTAATTGATCTTATACTCTTATGTTTGAACTATTGATTTGTCATAGTGGGTAAAACAGTTTTACTTATTGAAAAAAAAAACTTTGGAATTTATACAAGTGGGCAGGCTAATATGATGCTGTAAAAAACATTATTGTTATTAATAATTGACAAAAACAAAATTTGCTGGGAAGAAAGATTAAACACTTAAGTTTATTATAGAATTATAAATTCATATTTGCGCTAAAAATATACAACTTTAAAAGTAATATTAAATTGTGTAACTAAAATCATGTTGTCAGTATATAATATAATTATAATCATATTCAAAATAAAAATCAGTAAAACCTTAAATTCATAAAAAATGTATAAATTATCAACCATTATCAAAATTATTTACATAAATTTAGTAAATTTTTTTTAATATGAAATATATATGCTGTCCTGATCAATATGTAATTTAAAGTGATTGTATATAAAATAGTTCTAGTGTACTGTAATTTTTACGGTTTTATTTTGAAATTAAGGTTTCAAATACCAAAAATACATCAAAATAAAAAGTGTCATATTGTCATCAATGTTGGTTCTGTTATTTTTTTTCAATATACTTGTTTTTTTTTTCTTTTTAAATTACAATTGAAAACAGGTTTTTGCAGCTAAGAAATAAGTTTATTTTTACATACACTTTACACTTTTAGTGTGAACATATATTAATTTAATCAATTTAAAAATAATTAAAACTATTTAATTATCTTCTTTCTTCAGGGTAGGGTTTTAACTCTAAAGCTGTTACATAATCTTATCTTTATTTACCATTTTTAAATGTTATTCAATTCAAACTGAATAAATGTTTTATTTTTTTAAAAACCAAATAGCTACACTGAGAAAAAAATTTAAACAATTTATTCACCAATTACAATTATTGTTCTTTTTATTTATAATTATTCTGAAATTTTAAATTAGACTAACGATAAAGTGAAACAGAAAGTACCTCTTACAAATATGAAAGCTAGTTAACATAACTGTTACAGTTAAAATATTTTTTAATAGGTTTGCCACTTTTATCTTACATAGATCAAGGAAAGTAATTTATTAATGTGATGTATCTTTTGGCATCACCATTCTACATTTTAAGAAGTTGTTTCAATTTTTCTATTTATTAATACGTTGCACCTTGGGTAAATTTTTCAATGTTGTTTCGACTTAAAGAAGTTAATAAAATAGGTTACGTAACCACTCAGGAAGAATTATGAGACTTCTAACCCAGAAATGTATTATTTATGACAAAAATGTAATATTCTGACCCTTTATAGATACAATAATGAAAGCATGTTTGTTTTATTTTTTTAAAATCTCCAAAAAGCTTTTAATAATGTTAAATCAACCTAAATTACATATAAACATTCTTAAGATAGCTTAAGAATGATATAACATTGATTTATTAAGTTTTGTCGGTTTTACATAATTCTTCACCTGAATTTTTGTTTTATTTTTTAGAAAAAAGCTACTTTTATGTTTAACTTTATTAACTTCATTATACTAGTCTTATGTAATCTTACTTAATTATATTACTATAATTAAGTAAAACTACATAAGACTAGTGTAATGAAACTTCAAATTTATATAAGTTGTTCCATATGAAATGTTCATTTTAATATATTTTTGCATATCCTATCACAAAAAAAACATGCTTCCTCTAAATATCAATATATTGTACTCATCAGGTATTTAAACACTTATATGCACACGTGGTGATACATTCATTAATCTCCTGTTAGTTCTACATGTAGAAAACTATCTTCTGATCAGTCTATTTTCCAACATAAAAAAATTCCGTTTCTCTCTTGCCATTGTATATTAAAACCGAAATTGTGCGATTAGAATGTTTTAAGAAATTTTCAAATTATTCGCAGGTTTGAGCATTCAATTTTTATAATTGTTGGCAAGTAAAACAATCTATGCTTGTAAAAGAATGCTAATTTTAGATAGCATAAAGTACAGTATTAAAGAATCATGGAAAATATATCTGTTGATGAAGTTAGGTTTTAAAAGGTATTAATCTCGTACCCACCACAACCCTATTCGATAATCAGTACAATTCCTACATTAACGTTCAAAATATTAAAAAATTTAGGTGTGGATTCAGCTTATAAACATGTTTTTTCATAGATATCCTGTTGATAGAATTGCAATAGTTTTGAAAATAAAGTCATAGTAGAAAACAGTTTGAATTGAAGTTTTTCTTTCAGCATTATCGTAGAAATCAAGAAAAGTTTTTAAAATTCTGCTAGATCTATGTGCCTCTGAAGCAGTGGCCAAGTTCTCAAAGTTACTTTTATCTAGTTCTTTCAAATTCTGCACCAAAACTCATTTTGAGTCAAAATGGGATTACTTTTGCAAATACAGAACGTTTTTTTTAAGCTGACTTTGTATTTTGTTAACATTGTTATGTCCAAGTCAGGTATTAATATTTGAAGTTGTGAATTGATACATTTTTATTATTGATAAATTTATAAACGTAAAAAGGTGCTAAGCACCATGCTCTGGTTATCCATCTAAACTTTCAAAATACAATTCAATCTGTTTCCTAACATACATTGAAAAATAGCAATGAAATTCAATCATACCACATGAATCTTCAATAGAAAGAGATCAAAATACCCACACATTCAATGGAAACTAGAATAGATTGTTTTTCTCAACTATAACTAAGTATTTTTTTATATAAAAAAAATTAGAACATCCCCTGCGGTGAAAAAAAAATTTAAATTATAACAATAAAAAAACAAAGAAAATTTAGATATTGAAACCCCTCATTTGATATGGAACAACTTAATAGTTAATAAATGTTTGAGAGCATCAAACTTCCTCTTTATGAATTTCTTTGCTCTCAAAATTGAAATATTTTTTTATGTTATGCTGTGTGAAAGATAAAACAGTTCATAGTTTAATAATATTATCTAACTAACTGAACTGTTCTTTTTGATGTAAAGTGAGTATATCATTAAATCAAAGTATATATCATTGTATGAGTATAAACTGAGATAGAAAAGTGATATATTTTGTGTGATTGTAGTAGTGTCATCCATCGTCGACTTTATATCATGAGTACATCATACAGAGCTACTTGTATTTCGTTTTAAAAAGTTCTCAATTGTCATTTAATAATTGAAATAAAATATATAACAATTATGATTTCTTTTATTAATTTAAACATAAACACTTAAAAAATTTTATTAGCAGACTTACAATATGTACACATTATGACAAGAGTTTTTATAAGTGAGTTTGCACTGCTGCATTATATAGATTTTTATTGTCAAAATCTCTCATGCAGCAAAATAGTTCTTGAACATTTAAACAAATGGACAGAGTGTCATATAAATCTATCACTGTATTAACACATTAATTGTGCTGCTCTCTGTTATCGTCTCTGTCTGCCGCACTAGCATTTCCCTGTAGATATTCTAAGCGGCGGCGGCGCAATTCTTCAGCAGGATCAGTGCTGCTTGATGTGTTGGCATGTGAAGAGTGCTCAGAACTGCTCATGTGACCTAAAGCAAATAATTGTAATTGTTCATTTAAAAAAATCAAGATAGTAATTATATATGTACAGTTAACAGTAACTAATGATTAATAAGTAGATTTCATTTGTAATAAAGCAGTTAGAGATGTATATTACTACAAACCACTGCTTTCTACTTTCTAAATCCTAAAAGTAGAATTTGTTTGCTCAAAATCTGGATGAGGCTATATTGTGGTAAATACAAACCTTATTACACTTGCAATGAAAACTATTAAAAAAATATGATGCAAGAACATGAAATCAAACAAAATAAAGAATGGGAACATTTCGGTTCATGGGATGTTTACCTAAAGGAGGTAAACTCTAGAAAGGGTCCTTAATAACAAGAAGCTTATATTATTTATAGTGTATTATAAATTTTAACATTACAAAAAATTGTCCTTTATTGGTTATTAGAAATACATGGCAATTTCTTATCTCTTTAAAAGAAATTAAATACTTATCGATGATTAAAATTATATCATCTAAGTAATAAAACTTTCAAAATTATTTTAATAGAGACACACTTGTGCATTGAGTGCCATGTAAGTAAGACATATAGATTGATGATTCTTAAGTAAAATTTAAGGCAGCCAGATATATTTATAAAACACTCAAAAATGTTGAAAACTAAAATTATAGTAAAACTATGTTTTTAAATTGCTATTTAACATAAATTTTTAAGGAAAAATGTAAGGAATTCATGAAAAGTATTTCCTTTCTTCATGGCCCAGTTGAAACAATATTGGTTTATTCTTACTCACCATTTTTTTCTTTTAGTATTTATTTATTCTTCCTCACAAAAATTCATCCAAAAAAGCAATAAGAAAATTGTAATAAATTAAAGTAGTCTCAAATCTGAATAATCTCCAAGCAAAATAAAAATATAATTCATTCTTCATGGATAGTTGAATGTTCTCTTTTTTAGATATTGAGTAATATTTCACTAAGGTTAGTTTTAAATTAAAAATCATGAAAGAATAACTTTTTCTTTAAATAATTTAAAGTTTTGCATCAGAAAAAGCGGCACAATTAAACTTATCTGTACCGCATTTTATTATTCAATGACTGCATATTTGTATAAATCAATAATGAATTTAAAAAAAGGAACTACGCTTGAATCAAAAACCACAAGTCTAATTTTCAAGCAATAGCATAAATTTATAAAGAGAAAAAAAAATTTAGACTTCAAATTTATGCATTGTTATTTGAAAAATAATAATATACTATAGTAAGTTTTCTCCGACAATAGTCATTTCTTTATCAAACTGTATTACTGTGGCATAGAAATACTGAATTATGCATATGTAATTGAAATGGACAGCATTTAACACTGAGATAATGAAATCAGGTTGAGTTTAGTCACATGTGACTAAACTCATTCTGATTTCATTATCTCAATGTAGGATTTTAAAAATATTAACAATAAAGTGCTAAAAACTTTATATGTTTTCATGGCATGTATTTCAAAAGTTAATTATATATCTTTTAATTATCATAAGTAAACAAATTACCATTCATAGTTGGTCCACTTTCTGTTTTTGTAGAAGGATTGGAATTTTTCACATTATTTTGACTTGGAGTGCTGACTGGCACACTTCTGAAATTCATAAGGGAATTAGTAATTTATGAGGTAGACTGAAAAACATTGATTATCCTAAGTAATTGATACTGGGTGCTTTGGATAATAGAAGTGTTCGGATTATAAAAGCAACATCATTTTCTTTATTTATATTCATTAATAATTTCTGAAAATTGAGTTGTTTTTTACTAACAGTGTTACTTAATATTTCAATTTAATTATAATGAGTCCATTTAATTAGTGTCTCTTTGTCAAATAGGATAAAGATAAGGATCATTAAGATAATTGTTTTAACTGAATAATGATACACTATCCTTTCGAATTAACCATTTGTACAAGAAAGCATCTAATTTAGAATCGTTAGCGGATTTCATTGTTTTTTTAAGTTGATTTCATATATTTATATTCCGTTGGAAGCTTTGAAAGGGCTTCCCTCGATTCCATTTGCACGGAGACATTATATTTTTATTGTGCAGATAATAAAGCACTTTTCTTTTAAGCAGAAAGAAAAGCAATCATGATCAAGCTGAAAATAGCCTAGTAACAATGAAAAGAGAAATGAAAATACAAAAATTACTTTTTCAGATTTCTTTACAAAATCCAAAGCAACGAGCAAACAAAATGTTTATTCAAAGTTAATTATCTTAAAAAACAGGAATAAGGAGCAGAAAGATTTACTTGTTAATGAAAATCGCTTCGAAAAAATTTTTAAGTCAACGAAACATTTGACTTTTTCCACCTTAATAAATTTTGAAGCGCAATTGAAATTTTACATTAAGAAGTACAAATATATTAATTTGTTACTTACATAAAATGGTAATGAAATTGAGAATAGAAAAGAAACTAAATATGTGTGCCAAAAAAAAGGAAAAAACTAGAATTGATTATGGTTAACAGAAGTATTCAGAGGAAAGAGAATTGTATACTACTGTTGTTTAAAAATTATCTTTAAGCTTAGTGGTGTATATGTAATACTAAAGCTCACCTCATTGATGCAACTAAAGATGAATATTGTTGCATTTGTAACACAGCACCATCTAACATAGTTTGTATATTGCGCAAACACCTTATTCTGGCTTCCAGATTTTCTCTTTCCTGTCCTTCCATGGCTTGTAATTCTTCCACTGATAAAGAACTGAGATCTGCAGCGGGTATGGGAGGAGGTGGAGGTAGAACTGTAACATGTTTTCAAAAGTTTTGAAAAATAATTACTTTTAAAAATTTTGGAGTACTTTTTATTAATTTTTGAGAAATTTTATAGGTATATTGACAACAGATATATCATTTTAAGTGTTAAATAAAATATATTCTAACTGTAAAGGAAGTAGTTTTGCAATTATTTTAAACAAAATTTAAAAATGATTATTTAAAAAGTTATTAAAATGTCAGCACATGTAAAAATTAAAGTTTGAAATAAACTAAAAGATTTGATACTCTTAAAAACTTCCATTTAAATAATTAAAATTGGGATTAACCCTGGCTTTGCTTTTCTTTAAAAAAAAGGGAGGGAGCAAGTTGTGGGTAGTGAAGAAAATTCACTAGCACTTTGCCAAGGGGCTGAACACTTTGAGAGTTAAGCAAAAACCTTGTTTAATAATGAAAGTGTAAAAACACATAAAAATCAAAGAAAACTTTGTTTGAAAGTTAGTAAGATAAAATAAAGAAAAATATAAAATGCTGATAAATTTTGTCATCAACCACACATATAAAACTGTTAAGAAAAAAGGTGAAAAAACATGAATTAAAGTTATATACTCTTTTAACAACAATAAAGAATCATAGCAGAAATATAACGTAAAAAGAGACAGGGGAAAAATGAGAAAAATGATGTGAGAAATTTATGGAATAATTCAGATGGCAATAGGCAGAATAGGAGGAAACCTTGAAAGGAAACAGATTCTTCCACTAGACAAACATACTTATCATGAATGCGATGACTCATTTGTTTTACAAGGTATGGCTTTTTAGCTATCATACCAATAGATATTATGCTTTTGGACCATTTAAACTCTGAATGTTTACATTTATGACAAAAGCAATATCGGTCAGCTGTGAACATTTATTTTTCCTAATTAAAAAAAAAATAGCAAGGGTAAAGCAATAAGGTATGACAATTACAACTTTCTAAATTTTAGGGTTTACTATATATGAATCCACAGCCAAATATTTTTTCATTGCTCAAAAAGTAATTTGGATTTTTTTAAATATATTTTGACAGAATAAAAATAATGCTTTACTTAGCAAAATAACGTGCATCTTAAGTTTTAATTATTGTCCTTTATAAGTCTAAATAATTGGTATTACAATCAGTAGAACATACAATTGTTTATTCTCAATTGCAATGTAATTACATTTATTCAAATAAATAATAATAGAACTTTTAAAAAATTTTTAAATTTACTAAGTATGAAAGGAAAACGGTGATAATTTACCACTTACAAAAAGGCATGCAGGGAAAAGGTGGCATAAATAAGGGAGGGGCATTTGTAGGTTGAGTACCAGCAGACGTAGAAGGTCCAGAAGAAGTTGATGGCCCAGGCTGACCACCAGCAGGAGCTAACAATAAAGAAATCGATTAATTTATACTGAATATGAATTATTTAATTCAATTTCAGAAAACTGATATTTGAAAGATAACATACTTTCGTGGATTTAAATTTTAAACTCTCAAATAATACTTTACAATGTTTCATAGTATTAAAATGTAAAAACTTTCATAAATTGAAATCTAAATATATTACTGGGCAAATAGGAGTTAATAAACGTGTACAAAACGACACAAAGAAAATTTAGCTTTACATATTTCAGAAGATAAATATAAAGTCTACATTTAATGAAACTTCTTTCACATTATCAAATAACAGTCAGATATAAAACGTAAGGATAACGTCAGATATAATATGTTTCAATGATTTTAGTTTAAAATTTTAACAGTTTTTAATTCACTTGATAAAAAATTTAAACTCAGAATGAAATCATACTAACTTAGAGTTATATGTAGCTGATAAGATATATCAAGCTCTTGTTCATCTAATTTATAATGAATTAATTCAGTTAAAAGTTAAATTAAGCACAACTCACTAAACTTTACCTCACTAAATTGATTTAGTAATAACTAGTCTTTGCATTATAAAATAAAGATAAAACAGAAACTTTCTAAAGCAATTAATTAACAGAACCCATCTCAAGTCCACATTTAAGAAATATTTCACCTGACTACATTAATGAATTTTTTTTTCTAAGACTTGAAAATGATAGATAATAATTGTTACACCAAAAAGGAATATGTACCAAACATGCTTAAAAAATTCAATGAGTAGCAACCAAAAACCATTTTAAAAAGATTGAATATGGTATCAATTTAATTACATGTAAAGCTGAAATTTTCTGAAGAAATTTTTTTTCTTTTAAATATTGCTCTTCTTTTTTTTACTTGAGTTAGTATTTTGTGCACTTTATGTTCCTTTATGTTAATAATAAATTATATGGAAAATTATTTCAATAAAAAAGAATTACGATTTTGAATAATATTTGCTGATATAATATTAAAATAAACCTTGTAATATATATAATATATATTAATAATATTATTAACATATAGTATATTTATTACATTTTATTATATATTAATATCATAATACTATATATAATTTGTAATAAATATACTATTAAAATAATCCTTGAATAATATTTCTTTTAAAAAGTTATAAACAACTGTATAGGAAAAACTTATTAACTGATTAGTCATGATGAATAAAACGGTGCATAGAAAATAATGAATATATTGAAAAAAAAAGAGAAAATTTTCAACTTTTTTCGAATTATTTTAGTTATAAAAATACTTTTTGAGTGACCTAAAAAAAATAACACATTAGTAGATAAATCAAAATTTATTTTAACTTATTTAACAAAATGTAAATAAAATATTTATAATTACTTATCTTTTATAACGTTTAAAAATAAATCTTAACTAAATAATGATCAAAAAATAACTAACTTAAGAAAACAACAATAAGCCAACATGAATTACATTCCAAACACTTGCACACAAACTTCAAACAATTAACAAAGTAAAAAATAAATGTTGTAATACTTATGCACATTAAAAGCTTTTCTAAATTTCAACATGGCTTGTACTCAAAACAAAATTATTTCCTTGACCTTTCCAGGTAGATTTATGTAAAATTAATTAATAATAAAAATAACAAAATTTATATTTAATAAAATTGTAAATTAGAAATATAAATAAAATTGTAACTCTAAAAAAGACTTAATATTTTATTTCAAAAATTCAAATAATTTAAATTATGCCAATTTTAATATTGACTAGAAGCATTAGTGTCAAAATCATAAACATAAATGAAAGGGAAAATAAGACTGGGGGTATTTACTGAAGAAATTTACTGTTATCAGACAACAAAATTTAAAAATTTATTATAAGTAAGAAGTTGTAGCCAAAAAAAAAAATTGAAACATATAAATAATCTGTGTATAATTGAAGCTAAATCATATTTAATCAATATAACTTTTTTGAAAACAAAGACATAATATAATAAATAAAATAAAAAACATATAATTAAGGTTAATTTAAAAATTATTTATTTTTACAAAGTTAAACATCAACTCAAAGAATATCATACATACACTTTCTCTAAACGAGAAATTTATACAATATATTAATTTAGTTTTTCAAATGAAAATTACTTCTTTTTTTAGTTAAAACACAAATTTTATAGATAAATCTCACTTAAGCATCTCACTTAAATAGCAATAAAAAAGTATATTTTTAAAAAAAATTTAAGAGGTTCTTTTACGTTCTAAATTACATATTTTATTTTACCAGAGGCTTGTTGAGATTGAGGAGCATTTGCAGGATGAGCAACTTGTGGAGCTGGCTGTTGTTGTTGTGGAGGAACAGGTGGCATCATAAAAGGAAATACTCCAGGAAAAGCATTAGGTAAGAAACCAGGCCCTGATTTTTTTTTACAAAAAGAAAGAAGAAAAAAGAATTGGTTAATGTGAATGTTTTGCTACATAATACTGGCTTTGAAGCCTATACATTTATCTTGCAACTTAAATAGTTGAAATGTTCTCTTGGAGAAGCAAATGAACTGGCTCATTTACAATTGTGCACAAATATAATTAATTTCTAAAAATAATAAAAAGGGGAAAAAATTTTTCCATCCAAATAAATTTAAGAGAAAAATAAATAAATAGTTACAGAGACTTCATTTAAAATCAGCCTTACATTTAACACTATAGAACAAGCAATTATCTAAATTATAAACTATACATTTCCAAATAAAAACTAATCTATACTTAAATTGAGAGGGAATTTTTTCCATAAAAATTTATATTTAACTCAAAACCTATATGTAAGAAGGATAAATAAATTGTTTGTAGTGATTCAAGTAAACGACACACACAGTTTTAAAATGCATTAAAGACCCCTTCATAAATAAAGTGAAATAGCAACTGATAACAAAAATGGAAATTGCTCTAGCTTGTAATACCAGGTGTCATGATATTCCGTGCTTAAACGACTGCAAGCTGGCTCAAACAAAATATTTAAGAGTTAATTTAAAGTACTCTATAATTCTTACATTTCAGTATATTTTATAATTTAAATGAATCTGAGTATTAACTAATACTCCTACTTTTAACTTCAAAAAAGTTACAAAAACTTAACTTGCATACTGAAAATTATGGCAATTTATATTAATATACATGTTTGCTATATTTTAAATGTAACTATAATAAATTGTAACCCCACATAAGGGTACATATTACACTTATACATTTATAACTTTATAAAGAATATATTATAAAGTTATAAATGTATAAGTGTAAAATTTAAAATATAAATTTTGAATACATAATTGTCAACCAACTGAATTTAATTATACAGTGATATCACAACAATTCGAGTTTCTAGTTATAAATTATTACAAATCAAATTTATTGTTGTTAAAAAAGAAAAATATCACAAGAAGTCATATCCCTTATCATTTTGGCACCAAAGTAAATGGATTAATTCAAAATATTCAACAATCTTATATTTTGAAATTTTTCAAAATGCTTACTTATTTTTAACCAATCAGGTCTAATCAATTTCATTTTTAAGAAGCTAATGAATACTGTTAATCAGCACAAAATCCATTAGAATACATAAAGTTTTATACAAATATATTAGAAATGGGTTAAAATACACACTCAGTTTGAATTCTTAGACAATTCACACATTTTTCCAGGAAAACAATTTACCTAGATAAAAATAAATATTCAAATAATAAACTGGAAATAATCTTTTAAGTTATCAAACATATGTAGTAAAAAGCTTGTTAGACTTGACATTAAAATCTATTTTGGCTTAATAAACATACCTCTATATTACATGAAACAAAATTTGTCTACAATTTTCTACTCAACCAAAATAAACAAAATGCTAGTACCTAATTTATCACATCTAGAACAATATATTTCACTTGAAAGGTGAAAAAAAAGTTAAGTATCTCAAAGATGAATTTTGGCATTGATTAACTTTTAAATGTTTTTTCGCTGCACTATTGGTTGCTTTATATGAACATTACAAATAATCTAAGATAGAAATTAGAAAATTTATAAAGTTTCTATTAACCATTTGTAAAACAGTTTTCCAATTCTACAAATTTTTCAAAGTGAAGTGATTCACAAACGAAAAATAAATTCTGATTAAATTATTAACAAGGCAAAGAGCTTACAATTTGCAATATTAGGTGCTTGTGGTTGCTGCTGTTGAGCTCCAGGGATTCCTACACCAGGAACAGGAGCATTCTGAGCTGGTTGAGCAGGTGCAGGAACTCGTAGCACATCCATTCGACAAGTCGGACAGGTCTGTTGTCTCTGAAACCATGATCTCAAACATGATGCATGGAAAATATGATTGCAAGGCAACTTTTTGCTACTTCCAGATCCAGACATCTCTTCACGACAAATAATACAAACATTATCCATGGTGGCAAGTTCTTCAGCTGTTGCATCAGGATATCTGACAATTAGAAGACAGAAAGTTATTAAAGTAATACTTTAATAATATATTAAAGTAATACTTTAATAATATTACTTAGAATATAAAACATTTTCATATAAAATACCATATGCATGCTAACTTGTAACATGAAACAGAAAATTTGAATTTTACATAATTTATTTCCATTTTAATATATGTCTGTCAAGAAATTTTTAAAGCCCCTCAATAAGATATTAACAGTGAATATACATATTTTTAGAGTTAACAAAACACTATATGGTAGAATAGAACAGCACTGACAGATTATGTTGGTAGGTTTGTACAATGAAATACCTTAATAATTTTTACTTCAATGCAATCTTATTGGTAAAAGAAATTAACCTTAAATATGCTAATAATTTCATATAAATGTAATATAAAGTTATGAAATTGGATACTAAAAATACCCATTCTCGGTGTTAATATACCTTTCTCTGACAGATTCAGGTTCTTGACCTTAAAATAGAGGTACCTGCACTCTTGAAAAAGTGGTCCTCATAGTTAGTTGTGGAATGGTCAAAATTTTAGATCTTTTAACGTTAATTTCAGTTTTTAAGTTTTAATTTCTCATGTTTGAAATTTTCATTTCTAGTGAACTTTTCAAACAAAATATTAATTTGAAATAAGATTTTAATTAAAAAATTATTTTAAGAGAATTACATTTTTTTATGACAAATATCAGTTAATACAATTAACTCACTTCAATATGCCTCAAAATTTTCACTTAAATATATCTTTAAATTACAACTCACTCTTCATAATTTTGAACTAAATAAAGTAACTCATTTGATTTAGTAAATAATTAACTTTCCTAAATATTTGATAAAAATGTCCTAAAAATTAAATAAAATTTTCTGGAATAATACTTACAGAGTATTCATATTTCGTATCGCTCGACGAGACATTATGACATCATTTACAGCTTTTTTAAATGCCCTGAAATATTATAAAAATTCACCAATTAGTGCAAATTTAATTATAAATAATGCATGGCTGTTTAGGAATACATTAGAAACAGATTAATTATGAAATTAGATTTAAATAAAATTAAAAGAGAATTTTAATTATAATCACAAATTTAAATTTGCATAATGTAGAACTACAGTTCAACTGTAAAAACTGCTAAAAATTAAATTTTAAAAAAAAAAAATATATATATATACAAAGTTTTTTTTACAAATTTTTAATCAATAAATTTTTTTCTTCTTTTTAAGCAATTTAAATAAATTTTTCAATGTTAATTTATACTATTTATTCTATACATACACATGTAAATAACCATTTAATTTTATTAACTCCCGAGAAGGTACGTCCTAAAAAGTTGTGTGAGGTATCTCATACTTCTATTCGTGAAACATGATGCAAATAGTATTATTAAGTTCTTATTTATTATAATAAGTGAATTTACTATAATAAGTGAATTATATTTTATTTACAATAAGTGAATAAAACTTGAATGATAAGAAAAATATTTGATAGTTTATAATAAAATTGGGGAAATCAAAGTTAGTGCATATGGAAACAGAAATAAAGTAAACGTACCACTAAGTTTAATTAGATCTCTAATACACAGTGCTTATTTTATTTGCGTGTATTTTGAACAAAATGCATTAACGTGATTATCGTAAAGAACTTTTTTTAAATTTTAACTATTTCTTTCGAGTGTTACTGTCCCTGATTCGTAATCATTACACATTTGTACTTAGCCATTTGAAGCTCTTGGGGTGGTCAGCAGTGAGTCTTTTCTTGTCAGAAAAAAATTTAAAATGACAAAAGATGACAAAATAAGATTTTTTACATTATTTGAAAACCAATAATAAATGGAGAAAATAAGGTTGAAATTTGGGGAAAAAATCGTTTTACAGGGGTTTATTGCTTCAGAGATCGTAATATTGAAAGGAGAATAACATTAGTTCATATGAAAGTTCATCAGGACCATGAAACATTATCGTAATAGAGGGAGTTATTGTTGTATTGGATATCGTAGTAGCGAGAGTTCGCTATATATATAATAAACAAATTGCAAAAATATTTTCACAGATTTTACAGAATCATGATCAATAACTTATTTTTGTCAAAGAAGATTTTATTAGCCACCATCATAGCATTTTATGCATAACTTTAAATTCTCATTTTATTCTTAAAATCATTAATTAATTTATACAATTATGTGGAAAAAAAATCATTAAAATTTATTTCAAAAAAGTTAGTTCCAAAAATAGTTGCTCTTTCATTTCAAAAAGTTATCAGTTGCATTTCTCAGAATTAAATAATGATTAATTTTAAATATATACTAAATAAAAGCATTTTATATTTTATATTTTCAATCATTATTAATATAATTCAATAATGTTAACAAAGTGAAAGACTCTTCAATTTATACTTTTTTAAAATCTTGCCTCAAATAATTATTGCATTTTCTTCATAAAATAACTCAAGAGTACTGAAATTTTTTTAAACAAATCCATTAGAATAAAGAGCCTAAAATACATTATACAATTAGTGGACGGTTCCTCAGTTACAAACTCCCACTATTACTAATATGATCTTTATTAATTTGAATGAATAAAAGGGAAATGAACATTTCGAAGTGAAGTTCTGTGATGGTTAACTATTCTGGTTCTCCATGAAAATACTTAATTAGTGAGCAGTCCCTACATCAAGCTCTAAGATAGTGATTGGTTTAAAAATATAGCAATACAAGAACTTTATTGGCTTTCCTGTGATGTAAATAATGGCACTTCATCAACGAACGAATTATCAAGAAAAGAAAACGAAACTTTATTTTGCAATTTGAAAAAAATATGCAGTAATGTTTAGTTCAGCCTGGTGATCAACTAATATTCGAAAGATTTTTACTTTGATATCAGAAAGCAGGAGAAGAAGCCTGAAATCCAGAGGCTCTCACAAAATTTAGTGAGCTGCATACCTGAGTGCAGGAACCCTTTCGCCCTTTCAAAGAATTGGGTTCAACATACATGCATGCGAATCTGCGATTATAACCCACATGTGAATCAATTGCCACTTCCTTAGGATATGAACATCAGTATGCTGAAACGGATTGTGGTTGATTGACACTGCTGTGAAAATCACTAATAGCATAATTTGTGGTAACAATCATCACGATTAAATAATCTCTTTTTGGAAAAAAGAAAATTAAGCACTTTTTTCTAACTCAATGAATATAAAGGGCCTAAAAACCTTTAAACCTCTGAGAGTTAGTCCCGGCTTTTTCTGAACTTTTAGCTGCTGGCTTCCCTGCATCAAAATATAGATTTCTTCTATTTCATTTCTGGAAGAGTAGTGTGATTTTCATACATTTTTACTCATGGACTTGACGCTTGGAGGGTTAAGGGCTTTAAAAAAAACTATAAAAAAGCACCTTCAAGCAATATTTAAAAATGTCATACACTCTATCAAGTGAAAATTTGTTCAAAATGTCAAGATCAAGTTGAAAGTCAGATATTAAATGGAATAGAGAATTCAGGTTTCACTAATTAGTTATATTTCAATTTTTTTACAGAACAGGGATGCATGTACTTTTGTTATAATTCACCCCATGCAGATTAAAATAACGTGTCAGAGAACCATTTCTAGCATCATTAAATATCCAAAGTAAACGGAACAATACTACTTACCTTAAACTTAAATACATAGGCCTTATTGCAAATAATGGAAATGTGTGAATTTTTATCATTATGGTCATGAATAATAAATATAAAACAACCTTGAAAAAACCTAAAATAAAAAAATTACTAATTAGAAAAATCACAAGGCAAAATAAAATATTGATAATGTATCAATATTTGATTTCTAAACACGATACAAATAAAAGATACAAACAAGATGCTTTTTACAAAAATACTATTCAAACATTAATTGAATCACCCACTAATAAAATTTACTGTTAAAAAAAATTTTTTTTTTTTAATAAATCAGGTCTTTTTTCACATTTACCAATCATAGCTCTGAATATTAGTTATGCTAATATTAGTAATACTTAATATTATCTAAAAACAATGTTACCAAAATATTTAATATTTCTAAGTTAAAACAGTAAAAATTATTAGATAAAACTATTACAAACTCATCACTGAATCAAAAAATACCATAATTATTTTTTTTTCTCGGTTCAACACCATCATAAATTTTTCAAGGACCGAGACTCAATTTGCCAATTTTTTTTTTCAAATTTTTTTTTTCAAATTTTCAATTTCTACATAAAAAAATTAATTCTAAAATACACGCACCAAAACAATGCTCTCTTCATTTTTATATAAACAAATTACACATTAATTAAGTTTTAAATGTATTTGTATTTCATTTAAGTAAACAAAATCTAACAACAAATTATTTTCCGTGAAACTAATGGCAAGTTATAATTAAAAATTTCATGGCACTTTTATCTCCACTCATTACTTTATTTTTATTAATCTATTTTAAGCATCAAATAATAATTTAGACGTTATTTCTCAGTATAACAACTTTAATATCAATTAAATCAGATTTTTTAAAAAAAATTTCTACTTAAATCCATATTTAAAAAGAAAACATCAATTTATTTCAATTACATCAACCCTTATAGCATTATCTGAAATTTAATCATAATCTTGTTTTAACTTTCATTATTTCAGTTTTCAAAAAATAAAATTCTACCTACACACTTTATCATTACATTGATTTAAACAATTTAAAAACTATGATTTATTATCAGTAGCATTTAGTAAATAAAGGTTACTATACACATTTGACTTTTCCAGAAAAATTTCAATAAAACTCTAAACCACATTTACAGTATAAATAGCAAATAGATATTTAACAAAACTTACTTTTTGATAGAAAATATTTTCCAAATGTTACAATTTGATCTAAAAATTTCTACTAATGATATTTTACATACATGTATGATAAGTAAAAGTGAAATTTCGCACAATTAAAATAAAAGTTTCAAGTAAGGCTTTCTAAGTTGAATTTTGATATAAATAAACCAAAATCAAATTAACCTGCTTCTCAGAGGAATTGTCTCCAGAAATAATAGTAAATATGTTATAAAATATTATATATATTTAATTAATTTTATCTTATTTTATTGGGTAGGTTTTATTACAGTAATTTTAAAATAAAAGATTTGTCAGAATATTTTTTTCCTGATTTGGACTTTAAAAATATATGAAAATTTTTATTATTTCAACATTTTTAAATCAAATTTCTTGATAATATTAATGTTAAAAGAATACAAAATATTTAATTCTAANACTTACTTCTATTGAATACGGCATTTTGCGTAGTTTGGAATTCGACAGCATAATACAAGATTTCGTTGAATCCAAAAATCGCAAAAAAGTAATATAATAGATCATAAGATTCTGCAAAATAATTTATTACCGAAAAATATATTGTATTTTTATTTGCATCTTCATAATTTTGTGCAAAATACACGTAGGCCTGCATTTTTTGTAGGCCCTAGGCACGTGCCTAGTGTGCCTATAGGTTAATCTGGCCCTGCCCACATGTGAATCAATTGCCGCTTCCTTAGGATATGAACATCAGTATGCTGAAACAGATTGTGGTTGATTGACACTGCTGTGAAAATCACTAATAGCGTAATTTGTGGTAACAATCATCAGGATTAAATAATCTCTTTTTGGAAAAAATAAAATTAAGCACTTTTTTCTAACTCAATGAATATAAAAGGCTTAAAGATCTTTAAACCTCTGAGAGTTAGTCCCGGCTTTTTCTGAACTTTTAGCTGCTAGCTTCCCTGCATCAAAACATAGATATTTTCTATTTCATTTCTGGAACAGTAGTGTGTAGCAGGGTGATTTTCATACATTTTTACTCATGAACTTGATGCTTGGAGGGTTAAGGGCTTTTAAAAAAACGAAAACTATAAAAAAGCACCTTTAGGCAATATTTAAAAATGTCATACACTCTATGAAGTGAAAATTTGTTCAAAATGTCAAGATCAAGTAGAAAGTCAGATACTAAATGGAATAGAGAATTTAGGTTTCACTAATTAGTTATATTTCAATTTTTTTACAGAACAGGGATGTATGTACTTTTGTTATAATTCACCCCATGCAGATTAAAATAGCATGTCAGAGAACCATTTCTAACATCAGTGATAGCAAAATAAATAAACATCCAATGCAAACTATTCAAAGTAAACGGAACAATATTACTTACCTTAAACTTAAATACATAGGCCTTATTGCAAATAATGGAAATGTGTGAATTTTTATCATTATGGTCATGAATAATAAATATAAAACAACCTTGAAAAAACCTAAAATAAAAAAATGACTAATTAAAAAAATCACAAGGTAAATCACAAGGCAAAATAAAATATTGATAATGTATCAATATTTGATTTCTAAACACAATACAAACAAGATACTTATTACAAAAATACTATTCAAACATTAATTGAATTGAATGCAAATATTTTTAATCCTAACCAATTGTGAAAAAACTAAATTTTTAAAAAGTATATTTCCAACTATTTATTAGAAAACATAGCAACCAACTAACTACTTAGTAGGAGTCCACTGTACCCTTTCCTCATTGGCAAACTCAGTTGGCATGATTGCAACTGCATTTGATTAGGAATTGCTGACTATCGAGATTGCTCTTTTTCAGCTGATCTGCCACTTAAATAAGTTCTCCAAAGCTGTCATATTTAGTGACACCAGGGTCACGGGTGTCAACCTCAAATTTTTTGTCTTTTGTAGTCCTTGAATATCGAAGATTGTTACAAAGCTTCCTATCTGCAAAAATGATATTGTTTCACAGTGGATCCCTGGCAATGAGATTGCCGATTCACTGACCAAAAAGGGTGTCTTGACTCTACAAACATCTCCTTCCAGTATATCATTTGGAAAGGGGAAAAAAACGATTAATCAAAAATACCATGTCTGAGGACTTGAAAAAGGGCCTCTCTCTTAGAACAATTCAAGACTCTTGGAAAGACAAATTATTTGTAGTCTCAAAATAACCCACACATAAAATGATGGCTGAGTTTAAAGACTCACCACTAGCCATGATTGTCTCCTGAAACATTTGTACCATTTCAACATAGCTTCAAGTCCTATTTCAGTCTTTTTAATCAGGGACAGGTCACGGATGGTGACCAAATTATCTTATGCTGAGCTTCAGCCAAGCGTAATCCTTTAGTCTACTACTGAGAGGCCAGAGCTTTATGGACTGATAGACAGCTCTCTCATTCTCAATGTTTTTTTTTCTCTCCATATTTGTTATCTGTATGATTCTTAGTATGTATTGATGCAGTTTTCTTTTAATCTTGCTATTCGAAATACAAAAAAAAACTATTTATTAACTGAGTTAATATTTACATTATTTTTATACTCATAATATAGCAATCTTCAACTGTATCATCAATTTTCCTTTAGGTGACAGGAGTTACAATATTTAGCATCAACTGCATTCAAAAATCAAGTTTATAACTGAGGTAGAATAATGCCTAGAACAATTTACTTTAAATAAAAACGTAAGTACATAAAAATTCCTTTTTCAAAAAGCTTTGAAGAACTATTTAATCTTCATAATGTGAGAAAAAGAATCTTGGACTATACATTGACAACAATAAAAATGTTAAAAATAATAAGAAAGTCGTTAGAGGTATTTAACATATGAAGGAAATGAAAAATTTAAAAATAAAAAATCTTTGGAGTACATATGAAATCAAAATGATAAATTAAAATGTGAGGAAATAATAAACTTAAAAGTAGTAAAATATTAAAATAAGACAGAGAAATGCAATCAATATTATTTCTTATCTTTATGTAGTTGTGAGATATGTTACCCAAGTGAATTGTAGACATTCGACAGTTACTTTTTTTTACAAAGACAGCAGATAGATTAATAAATTGCACAAGTTAAAGTTAGTCATTTATTTAATTCCAATTTATCATGAAATTAGAATTAACTATTAGCAACTAAGAACTAGATAGTTCTATTTCCTACAAAATGTATATGTAAATTTAAACTAAATGAAAATAAAAACATTCTATGCAATCAATTATTTCACTCATTTTTAGCAAAAATAAATTTTTAGATAAATAAATAAATTAAAAACTTTCACAAAATTTTTTTTAATTTCATTTTTTGCATACCCATGACTAGTTCACTGTAAAGAAGGAAAACAGCTTTATTTTCCCAAGGATTTTCACTCTGGAGATCATAGAAATGAAGAATGTACTTCATCAATATGTTGAAGACAATACTCAGTAATATGGCATACTGCAAAATAACAAAAATTAAAGCAACTGGCAAACATAACTTTAAAAATATATTTTGACAAAATAAATTAAATGTGGTAATAAAAATAAAAATAATTATCAAAAGTAACTCACTTCAAAACCAAATACTAATTGAACAGATGCACCTTTGGTAACTGTACTCTGATATGCATGATTGACAAAACAAAAATCCAAAATAGCAAGAAGAATAAGAAGAGCTAAAAAAAAAAAATTTAAAAAGTAATTATTAACATACAAGGATTATTAACATACCTGTATTCACTATTGCATCTTAAAAGTCAACTGATTATCATGACATTTTTCTCCCAGTTATTATTTTTTTTAAAGTTACTAATTAAAGAATTTCAGTAATTTAAAAGTTTAAATACTTTATTTAATACAATTCATTTAGAGTAATTAAACATTTATGACTTGAATAATATCCTTATATAGTCGTGAAAATCAAAGCTTCTCCCAGATCAATATGTTAGTTGTTTTGAGAAAATATGGGAATATGTTTCCTTTTTAACACAGAAAAATTGATTCCAATAAAAAAAAATGATATATGACAGAAAAAAATTAAAAGGATATAGAATGTATAATAAAAGCAAAATGAATTATGCTGAAGAGGTAATTGACATTAAAATGATGGGCAGAGAAAACAATTCTATAAAAACAAAAGCTGAGTATGTTTCAATGATGGGATCATTAACATTCACGATTCTTAGACAAATTTGAACTACATTCATAGAATCCAGAGATAAATTTAAAATAATTTGGACGAAAAAACATTTCAAACCAGGAAAGATTACATTTTTGTCACTAAATATTCTTAGATGCAAGTGAAAAAAAAGGTTGTCAAATGTATTTTTAATGTTTCTCTAAACAAATTCAACCACTTAATATAGAATGTTTCTAGTGCTTTGTCACTTTACTAAACTAACATTATGTAATACAACATGGCATACTACCAACTATCTAATATAATGAATTCCAATAACACATTGAAGCCTATTTAACACAGCCATGAATATGGAAAAATTAAAAAAAAAACAAAAACAGAAGCTTGTAAAAGAAGAACTGGTCATTTAAAAAAAAAGTATAAAATGCAAATTAAAAGGAAAATACACAAATTATAAATACACTCTATATATTTTTAGATTACACTTAAGAAAAAACTAAATTTCTTCTGACACTAAATTAACACCAAAAAAGTTTTAAATAATTTTTTAATGGTACAAAATGCTTCAAAGCACTTCCTTTCAGAAAAATTTATAAAAACAAAATATTTTTCTACTAATTAAAAATACAGTATGCATCTAAGATTGAGATTTAAGTCATTTAAGTTGCAATGAAGAAATCACTAAAAGACTCAATAACAAAATTTATTGAAAATGGCTTTTAAATGAGAATAAAATATTATAAATTTATTGAAGATAAAATTTAAAAAAAAATTGTTATAAGTCTTTTGTATTGAATTAAATTAGAATTTTTTTAATATGCTTTAAATTAAAAATTGATATTTTATTACATTACTATTTATGATAAATCATTACTATTCCAAAAGGCATGATAGAGTACAGTTAAGTAATTAAAATGGAAATAATAAATGCGCAGAATTTGTAAAAGAAGTTTTGTTTGCTTGAAATTCTTTTACAATATTTTTTATTGATGATGACTTCTGTAATGAATTAAGTCTTTTGTATTGAATTAAATTATAATTTTTTTAAATTTGCTTTAAATTAGAAATTCCTTAAATGTAGTCTAAAAATAGAAAAAAATTATTTTGAAATATTTACCAAAAAATAAATATTTATATGTTCATATGAATAATAAAACAACTGAAATAAAGTTTTTTCACAATACATTTCTCTAACTAGGACTTTAAACAGATCAAAGTTGCTGATTGAAATGTATTTATTTACTCGTTACCTGACATTAAGTTATAAAAACACTAAATCTCATTTAGTAATGTACTTACATGAAACTCTGATATGAAAAAGTAACGAAATAACAGGACTCCTTTCCATCTAAAACAACACAATAAACTTTAAAGTCTATTTAATGCTAAGACAAATAAATCAATTAAGTGCTAAATAATGAATTAAATCATTACTATTCCAAAAGGCAAAATAGAGAACAGTTCAGTGATTAAAATGGAAATAGTAAATGAGCACAATTTGTAAAAGAAGTTTTGTTTGTTTGAAATTCTTTTATAATATTTTTTATTAAAGATGATGCAATCTTCTTTTTTTTTTAAAAAAAACAACCTTAATGGTGTCTAAAATAACTGTGTTTTAACTGTTCCATAAGCTTGTGCGACAAAAAATCTGCTTTACAACAACAAAAAGAAACAACTACTTATATTTTCAATGCATGCAAAGAAATAAATTTCATTTAGTGTTGCTAAAATAATTGTTTAATGTTTTGAAAATTTAGTAATAAAACTTTTTATAAGTCAGCAATTAATTTTAATTCAAAACCAATACCTTCTTTCCATACTAATGTTTTTATTAAAATACTACATAAGGAAAAAGATGGGATGCACCTTTGACTTTTTTCAGGCTTTCTTCATTTGAAAAACACACACACACAGATCAGGAAAATGTAATAATGCAGAGATAGTTGAAAAATTGTAAATCAGTCTTTTGTTACAAAAAAATTATGCACAAATACATTTTTTATTTCATTTGAATTAAACAAAATATATTGCTACATAAACTTAATGTATAAATAAACTATAAACCCACAATAAATTACAGTGCATTTGGGGAGGACACTGCTGAAATTTATGTAGTGGTTATAGTTTTTAAAAAAGAGCAAATGAAACAGTTTGATTAGTACATGATTTAAAAATTTCATTCACAAAAATATTTAAATAAGAAATAACAGTCGTATTGTTTCAAACACTCAAAAATAAGTGCTCATTTTCAAGACTTGGGGGATGTGACTGTCATTCACGTCTGGAGAGTCTTTAAAATAGACGCCAATTAGAAACATGTTCTTTTTTTATTTTTTCAATTTGCATATTTTTGAAGGGAATGAAGTTTTAAAATTAATATCTTACTGCTTCAGTTTCTTGGGATTATTAATTTAAGTTTGATTATTGCTGTCAATACTTAAGATTTTTTAAAAATTAATAAGTGTAAGAGAATAGAAATATTGAATGTGTAAAATCTAAAGAAGTAATAAAACACTGTAAATAGCTTTATAACAATGTTCATAAAACTTACATAATCAACTCTGTCTTCAGCAAGCCAATGAAAACATTTTAAAAACAGGAGTAACGTAAAGAGAGCAACAAACTTAGGACTGAAATCATCTCTGAAAACAGTAAATGCAAGACATGTCTCTGTTACTGCATACCATGATCGCTCAATAAGGTGCTGAAAATATTTTAGAAATTTCAAACATTAGATATAATTTTCATACATAAATGATTAATAAACAATTGATTTATACAAAATTAAAAATATTAGCTACTTACTTCTGTTTCAGCAGCTCTCAACTGACCAAAAAATATTTTTCTCATAAGTTTACCCAACAAAAGAACTAAAACAAATGCTTGAATGTAAATGACCTGGAAAAGAATTCATCAGATTCAAAACAGGAATTCAATTGTAATTCATTAATAAAATGGGATAAATAATATAAAAAAATTTCATACGGAGGAGTAATTACTCCTTTAACTTATAGCTGCAGATTTTGTAACCATATACAATACCAATGTCAACAGTAAAACTGTTATTACAAAGTTATCACACACTGAAACTAGATAGAACGTAGTTAAAATACTTTATTTATAACTATTACTAGAGTTAGGTAAAATTTTTATTACGATAAAATGTTTCTGAAAAATACAAATAAAAATATATTTGCTAAGAAAATACCAATAGCATAAGGCAATTCACAGTTATATAGTGAATTTTTTTTTGTTGTTGCATGAAATGGAGTCAAAAAATATATAAATTTTAAAAAAAGTTTTTTTAGTTGATGACATTTATTTAAACTGACATAATGAGGATAGCTTGATATGGTTATAGATGAAATGGTGCATACTATGCATTGCTAAGTCTAAATTAAAGTTGTTTCACAAATAAACATGTAGGAAATCTTGATCATTTGTCGAAAGGTTTCTTACTAGTATAATAATTTTCATAAAACCTAATTTTTATATGTTGAAGAGAATTTTAAGTTTAACAAGTATAGTTTTAAATATTTCTTTACAATAATAATTTTAAAAATATTCATAACTATTAATTGTTCTAATATTTAGAGGCAACTAGATTAGTTATTTAAAAAAGTTATATATTTGATGGTCAAAAAGAAAACTTAAATTCACTGTTCAAAGCATGTATTTATTTTTTTACATATTTGGCAAAACAATTAAAAAATTTAAATTTTAAAAATTTGATGACATAATAAAAATGACAAATAATAGTAATAATAGTAAAGTAATCACCATTTCTTGAAGAATGTGTTCTAAAATTAAAGTATTAATAACTAAAATTAGAAGGGGGAAAACATAACAGAGGTGAGAGTAAATTCATAAGAAAAAGATTTTAAAAAATTAGAGAAAATGTTATAAAAAAAATCAATACTGAGCATCTAAAATATATTGCAAGTTATTTTCATTTCTTATTTTAAGCATAACTGGAAAGTTTCTGAAATTAAAAGATTCTTACGTGTATTGTTCAAAAGTAAATATTTGAAAATATTAAGTTTTTTTTTTTTTTAAAAAAAAAAAAAAGAATAATGGTAACTCCTGATGCAAACGATGAAGAAAAAGATAAGGATTTTTTACAGTTTGGAGAAAACTTTTCAAAAATCAAGTTTGTTTATGGCATGTTAATGAAGACATTGAAAATTATGGTATGATGCTGGTTTAAAAAAATGGCTGCAGAAGCTAAAGAAGTGACAAGTATATCATGAAAATTGCAGAAGACCTCAAAGCCTTTGGAACAATGAGAAACTTTCTGGATTGACACTAATTTATAGAAAAAGAACAGGAAACTGTTAAAAATGTTGAAAAGTTTTTTGCATTTTAACCAAAAGAGTGTTTAAACTAAACTTTTTATACATTTCCCATAAATGCATTGTAAATATAATTATCTTTCTTATGCATTGTAAATATTTTTTCAAGGAGTACATAATTTTTTCATTTAGACTTTTTATATTTATAGTATTTTTTTTTTTTCTTCTTGAAGCCCAATACCTCTCATTATTACTTTCCATACTTTTTCAAGTAATTAATTGATATTTTATGTTGACCCGCATTTATCGTTTCAGTGTATCTATCGTTCAAACAAACGGTTCCTTGAAAAAAATTGAACGATGTACTACCATATATGAACAAATTTTTCTAATATAGATTAGCAATAAAAGTGCAATATTATAAAGGACAATTTTTTTTTGAAAAAAAGTAAAAGAAAATTCTTATCTCTTGTAAAAGAGAAGCAAATTATAGATATCATTTTGTTTTTGACAATACTTGTTTTTTAAAAAAAATGAATGTGTCTCTGAAGCATCTAGAAACAAGAAATTGTAAAAAAATATTTGCGATTAGATTGTGGTCTTAATTAAAAACAAAAGTGAATAGTATATAATAAAATGAATACACAGCAAGAGAAAAATATTTTTTTAATATCTAAAAGCAGAGCCTGAAAGACATGTAGAGCAAATGAGGTGCTTTTCAAAAACAATGATTACTTCATTAAAACACTCCACATTCATTTTTAAAAATTGGAGGAAAGAGCAATGGAAGAAAGATAAATATTAAACCTATTCAATTTATTTAGTACATATGGAAAGCAAAATCCTAAGCAATACTTGTCTGTTGACTTTTTAAAGTCTTAGATAATCCTTAGGTAGGTAGATAATCTTTAGAGTAATCCTTGTAACATACACTTTTTTTTCTGTTTTTTATAAATACTTAGTACATAACTGCAATTCTTAAATACAAGGGACATTTTTTATCACCTTTAAGTTATTTTATAAAAAATTGTCAAAAAACAAACCAAAAAAAGGAAACACCCAGGCTCCAAAATATATATTTGTGTGTGATTGTATGTAAATTATTAAACGTATCTCTATTTAAAATAAATATGAATAAAAACCCCATAATTTCTGATGATCTGCATTTTGGATATCCAAATAAAAAAATACAATTAATAAAAAAAAGAAAGAAAATCCTGAATCCTCATCAATCCCTTCCCTAATGTTTGGCACAACAGCCCAGGGTGGGCCAAGGCCTTTCTTGAAGATTCCTCCTGGACAACTTATTTTTTGACCTGAACTACTCTTTCTTAACCCCAATCACACTAAAGTTTAATTTTATAGAACTGAGTCATTACTGTGTAAACCTTCTTCCATTGCAACTAATGAAGGGCTACAATTATGAATATGTTTTAAAATAAATTTGTGAAGACATCTTTTGTTCTTATTTGATGAGAATCATTTACATATGACCGAATCTTAAATATGTATTACATTATTTTCAATTAATGTTCATTGTTTTCTACCATATAATGACAGAAAAAAAAATTACACTTAAAAAAATCAATTATTTATTTCTATTTATAATTCATTTAAAGTGATAGAAAATAAAATATGACTTCTCAAAACAGAAAAAATTTGCCAATAAAGCACCCTTGATATCAAAATAACTTTTCAAGCTCTAAAACTTCAACTTAATTTTTAATAAATATTAAATACTTACTTGAACTACCTAACTCAAATTAAGTAATGAGTATGATGATGCTGACAAGAAAGAAAGAGAAAGCAAAAAAATTGAAACTCGCATGTGAGTGTGATATGCAGTCAACGCATGTTGATATTATTCTAATAATTTCTAATCAGCATATTTAGATTAGCTTTAAAAAAATTTGTTTAACTTACCCCCATACTAGGATTCGATTTAGTAATGTATACAACAGAAGGATAAAATTGCTTTTTATGATAATATGCATTGCCTACTACACCCAGTGTCAGTAGGACACTACCAGCACTCAATAATGCTGCCCGCATTATGATCTCCAGCTTGGCTGAATTAAAGAAACCTAAAAAATAAGTAAAATAACAAATGTTTAATAAAATCAAATACTTAGTTAATAAATGCACACAAAAAGTAAGAAGAAAAATTAATCACCCGGAATGACATTTGGTCTACTGATTATATTTTCACTAACTAGGACTCAAAACTTAATAGCTTATGAAGGAGACTTCAAATATGCTAATTAATATGTACAGACCATATTTTAAATTACGAAATAAGACACAAAAACATACTTTCTATGAATAAACATTTTTTGGGCAAACTTGGATTCTTTCTTCAAAATCTTGGGGATAGCTACAATCTGGGAAATATGGTCCCAATAGTTTGGTCAAGAGAGCAATCAAAAAGTTTGAAACTCTTAATGTTAATTTTATTTTTGCATATTTCTTTGTATCTCGAGAGCTTTTCAAGCAAATTGAAAACCTTTAAGATACAATAACAAAATTCCTTTATCCAAAGATAAATCCATGCAAAAAATATATTTCTATAATCACTTATTATTTTCATAGAGCAGTTGTAAAATTGCTAAACAGTTGCATATTTCTCAGAGCAGTTGTAAAATAGGAACAACTGAAATTCTATTAATGCCTCTAAGCTGAAATTTAATACAAATTCAACACAACACATAATAAATTAATAACAAAACTTGATCAAATTAAAAAAAAAAATTATTTTTTCTGTAAAATAAAAATAAGATGTACACATCTAATGTGGACATTTTTCAATGATAATTGATTTACAAAATTAGAATATAGTTCAGTTATTGTATATAAATTAATATTTGCAAATCCAAAAAATACAGATTACTACAATATTTAAATAAGTTGTATAATAACAATTGAAATAAGTAAATACTTCATTATTGTCGAGTCTTAAATTGCTTATAAGTTGTGGTAGTTAAATTTGTTGCAAATAAATTCTATTAAATTAAAAATCAAATGATAAAACATAACATTTGATATCAATCTACGTATGCAAAAAAAATCACCGGTTAAACTGTGTAAAGTTGCTATTTCTAAGAGTATTTTAAGCCTTATCATCAATTAAAATAAATCTCGCTAAGATTTGCTAGACTAAAAATAAATGCTAATAAAAATAAAATAATTAGACTAAACATAAATACTAGTTAAAATAAAATAATCAGACTAAAAATAGTTCAATTACGATTTTATTTGCTGTTTTATAAGTAAGAATAGAGTCAATACTAGGTTTTATGACACATCCACACTAGCCCTGTGATATGGGGTTAGTGTGGACAAAAACAATGTATTTACTGAAAAAAGATTATTAAAAAGTAAAGGAATGTACCATTAAAAATGAAGAAAAACTTTCAAAAGTTGAAGAAAAAAAAATATATGCTCAAAATAATAATTAAGATTTTTTTTATTTTTTTGCAAATTTATCTTGCAATTATTTAATCTTTCTTTACTATAAAAATTGCTCACACTATAACCCCTCTCCCCTATTATATTATTCATCTCTTATTCAATAATGCATTAAAATATGGTAAGGTTTTCAAAATCACCACTCATAATACACCACATATATATGAAGATTCTACAAAAGCAATATATTCTTATTTAATATTTAAAGCTAAAATCGTATTTATGTTTAGGTTTTAAACTTTTTATAAGACAAATAATATAGATTCATATAAATGTTACTCATTAAATTAAAAATAAGCAGTCAGAAGGAAAACTGTTATTCCTGGCAGAGATTTTCAAAAAAATTCACTTTAAAATTTAAAAAAATCAAAAATCAGATTTTCAAATCATAAAAATAAAAGCTTTAATTGATTCAAAACATTTAAAGACTATATCAACATCAGAACACAAAAAATAAGAAAAAGCAGTAGAAAAGGTATTGTAGATGATACACATCAAAACATATATAGTAATAAAATATAAAGTACCACAGTAATACAATTTACATGAAATATTGACATAAAAATGAATAAATTTTAATAATATTTTTTAATAAGCAGCTACCTATCCTTCCGAATCTCTTGCAACATTCGATTAGGATCAAGATAAAATTTATTTATCAACTTCAAGAACATATAAGTATTAAATATAACCAAATAAAATTAACAAAACTGTACTTTTGACCTCAAGTAAGTATTTAAAATCAATTAGACTAAAATTAATGCATAAATATTTAATTTATCAACTAAATCATTATAGTGACCAATGTAAAATAATGTTAAACGTTCAATGATGTTATACATATAGCAGTAATTAACTTTCTAGAAGAAATCTGCAGCTATATCACTTAAAAATAGATTCAGACATAACTGTCATTACATACGTCACAAATTTTATCAGTACAGAATAAGAATACAAACTAAATAATTTGCATATGTAAGCCAGGCAAAAATTATTGTTATTTCATTTATAACGTGTACTTACAAATTTTGAGCTATTTCTCCATAGATATGGGAATGAATCTCTCGAAAAGCAAAACTATTGCACAGCAGAATTCATTGGTAAACAAGGAATCTCGCATCATAATAATTCGACGTGTAACAGTTAAATGATTTTTTTAACTGTCGTTATTTTTAGAATAAATGAGAAATCAGAATGTAAAATTGATTTTTAAAGATCTGAAAATATTTTACTACACTAATACACTTTTAAATAATAGTATAGTTTATATTAGTTGAGAAACAAATCTATTGAATTTAAAACGCATTCTATTTTGAAATGCACTGCAACTTCTACAAAACCAAAGCAGTCTGCTATTTGTTGTGGTTTCATCGTGTGCGCGGTACGGATTGTTTTGTGTTTTTTTACGAAGCATCGCTACGAAGCATTATGTAATCAGTGCTTTTTGTTATTTAAATTACAGAAGGTTAAAACTTATTTACATTGCTGAAGGTTAAAAACACTTTTATTTTAACTCCAAAATTGTTTTTAACATGTTGTATCTTAAAGAAGTTGAAATTATCTTCTATTTTTAAAATAGCCGGTGTTATTTTGTATCTCTAAGCTAGCTATCAATTTAGTTACTGTTTGTTTATTGATATTTATGTCAAACTTTTATTAACTATTAATTAATGTTTAATTTTTTAATTCGTTTTCAAATTGCTGGTGTCTTTTTATTCCACTAGATAATATATATCTCTTTTGTTTTGCAAACACCTACAGAATATTGGAAGCATCTTATTTCACATGAAATAAAATTAGAATTAATTGTAAATTAAACAAAGTGAAGAATTAAAGTTTCAAAAAGAAAGACTTACACCAGAATTTTGAAAAAATTCTTAGTTTTTAAGATATATGTAACAATTATCTATAACATACATCATAAAAATGTGCATTTATAATAAGAGTATACAATATTTAATTCAGCTGTTCACAAAATATGTTCTTTTTTAGTTAAATTACTTCTATTTAAAAAAAGCTTAAAAGGTTATTTTTTAATGCAATAAATATTTTTATATGACATATATTTTATTCACTAACTAAGTTTTAATCTCTATTAATACTTTCCTTGATCTGCATTAAATTCAAGAGCCATGCCACGTTTTAGGTTATTAAAAATTTCCATTGTAAATACATACTAAATTTAAAGTTTATGAAAATAAGTTTTTATTTACATAATAAGAGTGCTACCTGTACTATAGTAATAGTATTGAATTAGCCAATAACGATGAATAAATCTTGCGTCATCCCTGCTGCAACATAAAAGGATGCTCTACCACCTTTCCCTTTTATTTCCTTGTTTGTCCTCGTGACTGAAGGTTGACTTCAGTCTGACCTGTCAGCCTTATATATTTAAATAAATGATTTTGTGTAAAATTTATTGAATTATTTACAAGATTGTAATACAGCCTTTTAGAATCTTAGAAATGGAGGATTGTCAGCTAGTGCCTCGATATCAATATTTGTGTATTAGTAGGTGTATATTTGTTGATAAGTGATTCATTTGTACTAATTGACTTGATATAATAAAATTTTACGCAAGTTATCATTTTGATGGATATTATATTTGTATCACGTCTCATAAAAATCTACTAGCCTTGTGTTACAATTCCTAAATAATGTGACTAGGAACTCTCCAAATATTTGTATTATCTAGTGCAGTGTCCCCCCAGCGTCCGCGGATCAAATGGTACCAGGACGCCCATCTCATTGAAACTGAATTTAAATTCCTAGGTCTATGCCCCAAATTAAAAATATCTGTATTCCATTAAAATTTTATTTATTTTAAAATTAAGGGGTCATTTTTGACAACCTATCTGTGTGAAGCGGGGTTTTCTCCAGTAACAGCAACCAAAACAAAGCAGTGGACTAAACTGTAATGAGCCGCGGTAAAACGATCAAACATTGAGAAGTCCACGGTGATAAAAGGGTTGGGGAACACTGATCTAGTGAATAAAACAGCTTTGAACAGATACAATTTTGCAGACATTGAATTTTTTACTATAATAAGCTTAATTCTGCTTAAAAGAGATGTTGTAGATTATTAAACTTACTGGAATGTTCAAGAAGCTTATTTTAAATCGAGGAAATTTATATTATTCAAAATTCCGTAAAGAGGATGCTAAAAATTTTAAACAAGCAGTCAATGATACAGCCAAAAAACTTTTCTGCGTCTGGTTTCAAAATTGCAATTTAATATAAATTTCCCAATTCTTCCATTATCTTCCATAAATTTATTCTCCTTACCTTAAGAAGCTTATTTATTAATCACTTTGTTAATAGAACTCCCATTTCCAAATACGGACTAGAGCAGGGAATACTCGACAAGCATGAACTGAACAATATCCCTTTACCTTACTGTGCAATGGGACCCACATCCCTGCTTTGATTTTATTCTGATTAATCAGATTACAATTATTAATTGAAAGTAAAAAATTGTAAGTAAAAGTAATACAATTTTAAAAAATCCCAACAACTAAAAATATAAAGGAATATTTTAAAGTATAATATTTTATTGTATTATGCTTGCCATATAAATTATATTTTAAAGCTAAACTAGTTTGTATCACCAAAATGATAAAATCTCTGTTTCAAGCAGAAATGCCAAGACTGCCTCCTTTCTGACTTTCTCAATTTAGACATAGATGTGAAGAGGAAGGAAATTTTCTCCAGATCCCCATACCCACGGTACTGCTCAACAACTGACCATAAGACTTTCGATTCCACAGATTTTACAAGCACATATATAGCATGTACTCGATGAATCTGAGCTGAGTCGAGAATCGAATCCCGGCCCCTCTAAATCGGAGACTGATTCTCTGACTACTTGGCTACCACAACCCCCAACTTGAGGAAGTCTAGATTGGGACAACACCTTTCAATTTGTGGGATGATGAAAAATTATCTATACATCTTAAGTTATAATTGGCTAATTCTTTTTTTTTTTTGTATATTTATTTATGAAATGGATAATTTATTATTTTATTTTATCCTTAAGGAAAAATATCTATGCATGGTACTCGATGGTATCACAATGCACACTTCGAAAAAGCAATATTTCAAAACTAAGAACATATTTCAATTTTTACTTTATATTGAATTCATTATTTTATTTATATGATAAAAATTATGAAATACTCTGGTTTTTTTCCTCCTTTCAGATTTAATTAGCAATGAAGCCATCGGATTTTACCATTATACGGAATGGCTTAGAAATGATTGGAAAGGCATTTGTTAAACGAAATCAAGCAGAAATAAAATATGCTTGGAGAAATTCATCTCTTAGCAATCTTTCTAACTCAGTGATTAATTTTACAGAAGAGAAACTAAGCTCAGCTGCTGCTCTATCTTCAAATCCGAAAGTATGTAAACAATAATATATTTATATTAATTTAGAAATTCTAACGAATTCTTAATTTTAATAGTTATTTGTGCCAGAGCCCTCTTAATAGCATGCTGGGCCCCATAGAAATGTTTTGGACCCTTATAACAGGTCATACTGCTTAAAATAGAACTAAAGCAACTTCACATACATAAAATAAAGCATTTATATGCATGTGAAGATGTATGTTATGTATGTATGTTATGATGAAATTGTATGATGAATGAAATAAAAATACATAGTCAAATAAACAACATAATGGTTCTTACAGTTATTTATCCTTTTTGCTGGTTCAGAATTTTTATTTTTTTTACTCTACTGAATATCAATTAGCTTCTTAATTTGTGACTTTTCAGAATAATCACTAAAAAATTTAGCAAGGTAAAAACTAAAGAAAAATTAAAGAAAACTTATACTTTTTTATGTGACCGATTTTGTAAAATTACCAACATTTATTTTATGTCTTTGAAATAGTTTTTATGTATTGCTATGATTTATTTCCTTTATTTTAGGCTGTAGTGAATACTGTTAAAGAAACACTTGAGCGAGGTTCTATGATCACTGAAGGTATAAAGCAATATGCTACATATTCCTTGAAACAAAATAAGAAAACTCATGAAAGCAATACTCACAATGAATTTGAGATTGATCATCCCATCCTAAAGGAAAATGTATCAGAGATTGAGAATCAAAACATCAATAATTTTGAATCTGTTTCTCCCTATGTCCAAGCAAGTAATTTAGGAAAAGAAAATGTACAAAATTTCAACAAAACACCTGCTCCTACTATTGTACCACAAGCTGAAAATTTAAAAATGTCATCCACTCATTTGCATGAAACTACTAATCCTATGTCAACTTCTGTTTCAAAATCATTTTCTGATTCATCTTCTGCCAAAGTTTCTGAAGAATTTGTGCTACAAAATTTAGTCCAACGAAAACCAAAACTGCCCAAGTCCCGTAAACCTCCAGAGGTATATTTAAATAGTACTTTCATTATTTTAAAATTATAAGTTAGGTTTAAAATTATAACTAGTTAAACAATAAATTTGTTAACAATAACACCTTGAAACCAGCGTAAAATTGTCATACATTTTTTTGTTTTTTTAGAGGCATTAAGTATATCAGAATCAAGTACTATATCACAAATTTTTTTGTTTGAAATTTTATTTGCTATGAAGTCATTTAAAAATTCTATCCTATATATATATAGAGAGAGAGAGCTTTAAATTCAATTTTTTTGCTGGTTGTTATTCTTACCTTTTGATCACAAAGTATATAAAAAATTGTCAGATTTCATATTTGACACAATCCAAATTTTAGAGGAAAAATGCTTTTTATTTATTAAATACTATGCTAGATATCAATCCTGTTAATTTTTTATTAACTAGATGGATGTATCCATGATGATAGTGTTCTAATTAAGCTCTGAAGAAAAATAATATTGCACATTAATATTTACTAAACTGTTGTCTTTCTATATTTTTCTTTTGTGATGTACAGTGCTTAAAATTAAAAATGGAATGTTCTAAATACCCTTTGGTCTAATGATTGGATTTTCACATGCCTCAAATATGCTAATTAATTAATTCAGCAGATGTTTTAAGCTACAAAATCAAACGCAAAACAATACTTTTTCTGAATACTCATGCTTTTTTTTGTGGACGCATTTGACTTTCTGACCCTTAATATATTAAGGAGTTGCTGCAATTTAGAAAATATGGTTCTAATAGTTTGGTCAGAATTGCTGCCGAAAGTTTCGATCCCTTAATGTTAATTTTGCTTATTTTTCATATCTCTAGAACTATTAAGGTTAATCAAAAAAAAAAAAAATTTCACACAATTATGAAATTTATTTATCTAAGGTTAATTTTATTAAAAAGATATGTTGTTATATTATTAATTATTATTATTTTTTTCATTTTATTTAATAATGATCAAAAAATCTTGTCTTGTAAGGTATACAATACTCTATATAATTTTAAATAATATATTTGATATTTATCTGGAGACTCTGTATTCCATACATTTTAATGTTTCATGATCTCAATATTACGATAATATATTGGTATATTCCTTACCTCTAATTGTCATATTGTGAAATAGAATGGTAATTAGCTTCCTGGCTCATACTATTTATGAAGAAATTTCCATTATCCATAGATGTAATATTTGAAACTATTGGAAAGTCCAAAGGCTTTGCCTTACCTCATAGTATCAAAGTAGCTGTATGTCTTAGAACTACTTTATGCATGCATATTACATTGCGTTCTAATGAAACATAGGATCATGAAATATAGATAATTAAAAAGTTGAAATTTAGCTTAAAATATTTAAATAATAATCACTTATAAGATAAATTACTTCAGTTTACTATAAAACAATATTTAAAATATATTTTATGTGTAATATATTACTAATTCAACAGTGTTCCTTTCTAGTTAAATGAACGGGCTCGAGAAAAAGAAGTTCCTGCTTCCCAAGTTAGACGTGCTATGGTCTTTGGAGGTATCTGAAAAAAATTTTTAAGTATTTCTTTTTAAATTTTTTAAGCAAAATTTTAAATTGCAAAACTCAAGATTTTGTTTACTGAAAATAAAGCCTCTGCAGTTTCGATTGCAACAGCATAATTGTGTCAATGTAGTATGCACTGTGCACAGTCCATCTTTACTTCCCAGATAAGTTGGTACCCATTGATCTGAAGCTTGGTGGACTACAGGGAATCAAAACCCATTTCTTCCAATGACAGTTAAGTGCCTTAACCACTGAGCCATTAAGGCTGGATATCTAGTTTTGTCAAAATAGTAAAACACAAGATATAAGTTTTATTACAGTTTCAAAACATAAATGAATATATAGATATAGGTTTTAACAGTCTTGATTTTTGTTTGAAGGTAAGATCTAAATAGTGAAATAATTTTTTCTAAAATTCATCGTTTTTATATAACAGTTGTTTATTCTTTTGTTCTATTTTTGCATTGTGTTATTTTATGGTTTGCATAAAAGGGCAAACGCTGACTGGAAGTAGCACACTGCAAATGGTGAAACTATTGTTAATACTTTTTTTCTGTAGTTTGTAGTTTATTAAGTTGTGTGATACAAAAAAACAATAGCTTTTGGAGATTCCTAGCAACTACTTTTATTGTTAGCTTGGTAAAAGAACAAACTTTATAAACTAATTATTTGAATATGATTGGTACAAATTTTTGCAACTGCAATCAGCATAATGAGAATGCCCCTGTGACCGAGTGTTTATTGGAATTATGTCTTACTAAAATTTAAACTAGCCATTGCTAATGATAGCTAATTTATTACTTAGTATATACTTCCAAATGCAAATGTACTTTCATGAATCATTGATGTTATTTCAATCGAACGGAACATATTTTCTCTGTAATTTTTAATGTACTTAGTTTCTTAGACGAAATTAACGAGCATTAAACTCTTACAAAATTGCAAATGTTTGCAAAAATAGTTTCCAAGCAATTATTAAATTAAATATTCACTGTCGAGAAAGACATGAAACTTTAAAGGTAAAAAAGACAAATTCGTAAAAAGTGGTTTAGGCTTAAAAATTGCCTCATGTAAACATGAATAAATATTTCTTAATAATTCCTCATGTTTAAATGGGTCAATTTTTTTCATTCCAAACCATTTTGAACATGGGTGTAAATTAAGTGTCCCAGCCAAGTTTGTTTCGTAATATATTTAGTGAAGTAGTGACTAAATTTGGAACGTTTGTAGTCACTACATTTAAAGAAAAGAAGTAGTTGTAGGTGTAGTTACATACATTAATAATAAAATAGTTATAGTTAGCTGCAAAAATAATGTATTTTTTCTGACCACTGGGTGTAAATCTTTTATATTAAAAATTAAATTTATTGAAGTTATATATTAAATATATTAAAGTTATATAAAGTATATTAAAGTTATATAAAAAAGATTTTGTACAGTGTAGAAATTTGATACCTACATCAAACATTAGACATATTTTTATCCCAGGCCTTGACTAAAAATGCACAGAAATAGCATTATATTTTAATCATCTTATAATTTACACAAATTCATTATTCTAACGTTATTCATCAAAGTACTGTTCTTAATTGTTAAGAAAGCAAGTCCTCTGCATTTTAACATCAGTTTTGTTTTTTATAAACTCTCAATTTATTTAAACTTTTCATTCATAATTCCTGAAATCCCTTAAAAGCTGGACAGATGTGATCTAAAAAAAGGTAATCTCCTATTCTTCATAATCATCTCTTTTCATGCCCAGGGGTGCATTTTATACCTGCAAACTTGCTCAGCCCTGTCAGCTGCAGCCAGTCTTGCTTCCTGTCAGCTGGTCCACCCAATCTCATTCTTCTCTCTTTCCATCATCCTGCACCTCATTAGTTTTTGACCTCCCCTCCGTCGTTTTTCCCTCTGGTGCCTAGTTAAGAGTGACTATAGCAATTCTATCTTTATCCGTATTTAATATATGGTCATTAAACTCTCGTATTGGTACATATAAACTTGGAGTGTGCGAGCCTGGGGATGCATTTTTTTCTCCTTTTGCTGTTCCTGACAAGGTTAAGATGAATGATTAATGCAAAAATAATTACTTTTTATTATTTAACTACTGAAATATTAAAAATTATGACTAGAAAAAGTCAAACTATACAGTTTTTAAATTTTTTTCAATGATATAGAAAAATATTTTAATTAATCTAATAATGTAAAGCCTTTGGAAAGTGCAACCAAATAAAAAATTAGATTTTTTTTTNAACTGTTCATAAAAAGTTTTTGTTTTTCAATAATATCATTGATTCAATGTGAATTTTTTGAGTGCTTGAAAATTTTTGTAAAGTGCTTGAAAAGTTTTTAAAAAGTGCTTATTTTTGATTCAAAGATTTGGCTACGCACCCTGTTAATACTGATTTATTGATTATTTGCTTATTCCCCTGTACGAAGAACTGATAATCAGCTAGTATATTACATTATTTAAGCACTTATAGCAGAATATTTTATTTAAAACAAAAAAGTTTATGACTAACAATTGGAAAAGGTTTTTGAAAAATGTTCTGCTCATAGTCCTTGTTAAAAAAATAAATTATTTTATACCTGGAATTCTACATTAGTAAATCTAAAATTTTCCTTTTTATAATGCTTATATAAAATTTCTCCATAATTTAGCATTATGAAATGTAAAGCACAAAAAAAGTAAAATTTCAAACTTATTTGTTTAACTTATTATATATAATTCTGCTACTGTTTCATTCATTATTATATCTGTTATAACGTTTTTCATCTTTTATGACAATCAATCTAATAGTAAAGATACAATATGAATGAAGCACAAATGAATTAATATTGTTTAGTTTTTTAATAATGTATACCATTTAGTATACCATATATTAATTTGAATCAGTGTAAGTCATAAGAAAACTTCAGGAAAGAAAATTTTATTTAAAACTGATTAAAATTGAAATTTCATGTGACAGAATTTGATCCGTGTGCAATGTAGTAAAGTTTTTCTTTTAGTGGAAGTGAGACACATTTCTATAGGAAATTATTAAAAAATTTTCAGTGTCTTTGACTATCTGGTACAGACAAAAATTTAATATAAATTAATTAATCTGAATTAATTAGTTGTAATGAATTAATATCATTTAATAGTACAATTTTAATCATGATTGAAAACCATTGTTTATAATTATTTATGCTTATTTATTTCATTTTGAAATATAACTAATGCTTGAAATACATTTATATCATTATTTATAGGTTTATTTGGTAGAATGGCCTTAGGTGCTGCAGTAGAAAAAACGAAAAAGACATTTGGATTAACAAAAGAACAAGATGCTGGTCCAAGTTCTCTTCTTTCGAAAAATTCTTTTCTTACTGAAGCTAATGCTAATTTAATTGTTGATGCTTTATGTAAAGCTAGAGGAGCAGCATTAAAACTTGGTCAGATGCTCAGCATTCAAGGTGAATAAAGAATTAATATGTAATTAAAGTTTTTTTAAAAAGTCAATGTGTTTTTTGTAAAATAATCAAAGAATAATTTAATTATTTTCAGCTAATAAAAGTAAATTTGCGTAATTGTAAATAAGTAAAGCATTTTTTTCCTTTTGTTTCAAGAAAATAATATTTTAACGAAACAATATCAAATTGTAGTAATTCTGTGACTCGGAAATATGTATTTTTGAATTAATTAATTGCTATCTTTGATAAAAATAAATTTATCCATAGACAAAAATAAATTATTTATGTTTCTTTTACATTCTTGCATGCAGCATTTTGTTATCACCTTTAAGATTTTACCAATGCTTTTAATTTCATTGCTAAGACCATTGCCATATTTTTAACAAATTTTTATTTTTATTTTCAATATAAAATAATTTTTTTTATTCTAGTTTTTCATCTAACAATTTCTAGAATGATTAAATTTTAAAAACTAAATTATAATAATTAAATTATAATTATTGTTTACTTTACCTAGATAACTCTATGATAAACCCTCAATTAGCAGCTGTATTTGAAAGAGTTCGACAATCAGCCGATTATATGCCTTCATGGCAAATGGAAGTAAGAAAAATTTAATTGTATTTTAGTGATAGTATGTAAGAATTGTGTTTTTGGTAGAAGGCAATTTAGAGAATAATTACAAGGGACATATTCAATATGTTATAATTAGATAAGTGACATTAATCTAAGTTTTTTATGAGAATTTTAGATAAAGAGGAATAAAAATCAATTATAATACAACAAAATGTTACAAGTTATAACATTAGCAAAAGGACCCTAAAAATGATCAAGGATAGGTGGCGTATTATTTTTTACCTTTTATTTAAATGTTTCATCAAATATATTATAGGCTTTAATTTTTTAAAATTAATGCACCACAATTCGAATGAAATTAAAGAAAAATATTACAAGTAAAGAAACTTTTAAAATTGCGATAACCAAACAGAGCTAGATAAACTGTACTACAAAGCTTCTTCGAACAGAAATAATTTTTTTTCTAATGCACAGCTGGGTTGACATTCGTCTATTCAGACGTATTCGGGCAGATTTGTTGGCCACTTTTTCAGGGGCACCCAGAGCCGGATTATACCTTTCGTAGGCCCTAGGCATAGCCAATTTTCGTAGGCCCTAGGCAATTAAAGATAAACTTGTGAATACTTTTCCTAGCGTTCACATTGCATTAAGAATATATTTGTCGATTCTTGGATCAAATGCAGAAGGAGAAAGATCTTTCTCCAGATTAAAATTGATAAAAAGTTATTTGCGTTCAACAATGAATCAAGATCGTTTGGCATCGCTCGCACTTATGTCTATTGAATACGACATTTTGCGTAGTTTGGAATTTGACAGCATAATACAAGATTTCGTTGAATCTAAAAATCGCAAAAAAGTAATATATTAGATCATAAGATTCTGCAAAATAATTTGTTACTGAAAAATACTATATTTTTATTTGTATCTTCATAATTTTGTGCAAAATACACTTGTTGTTTTTAAAGCTAAATTATTCTTGTCAACAAATTTTTTTCCCCGAAGTTTTTCGTAGGCCCCTGAATTTCGTAGGCCCTAGGCACGTGCCTAGTGTGCCTATAGGTTAATCCGGCCCTGGGGGCACCATATAGGGTGGGCCAACTTTGCTCCCATAGTAAGGACAGATAGTACAGAGAACGAGGAAACCTCCATACCTTATCCGAATGTTATATGGATGTGAAATATCTTCTGAAGTTTGCTTGTTTACATGATCTCTATAGCGTGTAAAGCAATGACGGCATTAATTAACATTACCTTTTTAAAAAAAATATTTTTGTTTTCAGAAGTAACATTATCATTGCATCACTGTGAATTATAATTTAAAAAGGTAAAAGTAATGTTTATTATAATGACTGCAGCACTGTAGCTATTTTTTATTATAATGTTCATTTACAACTAATATTTATACAACACCAACTAATGTCGCAATGGTAACTTTCTAGAGAGTATTATATAGAGAGTTTGGTGCAGATTGGAGAGATAAGTTTGCAGAATTTCAATCAAAACCTTTTGCTGCTGCATCTATTGGACAAGTTCATGGTGCAAAACTTTTAGATGGTTCTGATGTTGCTTTAAAAATACAAGTAATATAACAGTCCTCAAACTTTTTGAGCTTTTTTTTTATTGTTTTACTGATGGATTTTATTTTGTCATAAAAGTCTGTTAATAAGTGACATTTTGTGTTTTAAAATTCTTTAGTTGGGCAATTCCATATGTGACGAAATGACATTTTGACTTGAAAAATAACAATTATTTGAAGTTTCCATGCATCTAATTTCAAGTAAACATTGTTTTTTTTTCATGCATATCATTATTTTTGGCATAATGTGATTCATAAACTAAAAAAAAAAGATTTTCTATTTTTTTTTTTTTTTTTTGAGACNGGCAACCAAGCTTTTGGCATGCTGCTTAGAACTGGTAGTTTCTGTGAATTTTGCAGCTATTATTTTTCTGAACTATTTTTTACTTTTAGTATAATGTGTAAGCAATGTAAAATGTGAATTTGGAAAATTAACCTCAGGTTGGCTAACAGTTATTAGCATCTATTTGCTGTGACGGAATGACCGTGACAGAATGACAAAAAGTTTAGTGGAAGAAAGACTTCATTTAAAAAATGTTTTATTAATATTTAAATGATAAACAGAATGTAACAGATAAACAGGTTTAATATGTATATAACCGATAAACAGGATTAGTAAAAATTTGAAAATTAGGTTGTCTATTTAAAAAAAATACTAAAACATGTGACGGAATGACACAAAAAAAGTTGCTTTTATTTTATATATTAAACTTAAAATGACTTAAAGACTATGTTTTAAATGTTTAAATTTTGTACTGTATGCATAATTTTATCAAAATATTGCAAAAGAAAGATACATTTCTTTTTTTTATAAGTGTTTTTCAAGAAAACAATTTCACCACAAATATGAACGATTCACTTGTCAGCCATGTGATTACTTTAGAATGCTGCTAGATTCAAAAAACGTAAAATTATCAAAAATGAAACATGAATTAGTAGACTTTGCCTATTTTTGAACATATTTTTAAAATCAAAATATGTGATTCATAAAAAAAAATTTCACTAAAAAGTTGACACTTTCATGGAATTGCCCAGTTGTGTATGCTCCGAAAAAATTAGAAAGTTACATTTTACTACCTTAAGTATTTTTTTAATTGTAGATCTTAATTTTTTTTTAAATTATTTGTGTAGTGCTATGCAAAGTCTTAAACATCTGGCTTAAATTGTCTGTAATTGTGTACAATTTTGTTTTATTTTGTTTTAAAATGAGAGTCATTTTGAAATATTGTTTTTACATAGTTTAATAGTTACTATTGCATAAAACATTATCTCTAAAACTTTTTGTAGTAAAAAAAAGGAAGCTAGGAAATTTTTTTCTTAAAAATTTAATATAAAAAGAAATTTTCTACAATTTTTGAAATGTCCTTTTAGTTAAGCGAATGTTGTTAAGACAAATGATCTCAATAAATGTTGGAAAAGCAAATTGTATGTAATCTCCAAATGGCCCAGACATAAAATGGTGTTTGAGTCAAGGCTTGCCACTGACCATGACTGTCTTCCAAAACATTTGCACTGTGTTTGCTTTAGTTTCAAATCCTATCTACAGTCTCTGTAATTAGAGTGGATCATGTATAATGACCACCTCATCTTCTGATGAGTTTAAACCAAAGTACTCTTGTGAAATCTGGGAGTTTAAATACCACTATGTTCAAATTTGTCATTGAAAATAAAAAAAAGTTTAAAGAGTCTGCTATTTTAATTCTGTTTGTATATACTGCAATTATTACAGAATGCTTATTAAAGAAACTATTTCTCAGTTGAACATAGCATATCTTCTACAGTGTGTGTAAAATAAAAGAAACTTTACATCTTAATAATTTTTTATCTTGGATTAGATTATCAAGTACTAAAATGCAATTTGAAGGGTCGAAGAGTAACCTTAAATAAAAATAAACATATCAGTTTTTTTTATTATTATTGTTTTTGGGTTTTTGATTTCCAAAATATATAATCTCAAACCAAAATTCGATAGTCTCAACCTGAAGAATATGAACCTAATAATAAGGTCAGAAAAGTTGTCGAAAAATTAGACCCTTTAATGTCAATATCGCTTTTTACATATTTTTCCTTTTTGCGAGAACTTTTTAGCAAATTGAAAACTTTTTGCACATACTTATGAAATTTGTTTGTACAAAGAAGATATCAAATGGAAAATAATTTTTACAAATTATTTGTTATTATTTATAATAATCAAGAAAGTTTTAAATTGTTAAGCATATGTATTTTTACATAATTTCTAACCATAAAATTCTAAATGATAAAAAGGAAAATTTGAACAAAATCTGTCAAAGAGTCCTTCAGAAATGAAAATTTAAAAGTACGGCTTTTTTAAATTATGTGACTCAGAAATTTTGAACTAATTTCATTCACATTTTGCTTGTTGTCCTTTAAAATTATGTGAAAATTTGCATACCTTACAATTTTAGAAATTTATTGATAATATTAAAAAAATAATAATAAATATTTATTAAAAATTGTTTGTTTAATAGAGTGACAAAACTGTGGATAAACCAGTTTAATAATTTTTGCAGAAAAGCTTTTTCTTGCTCAAAGAAATAAGATAGAGTACACAAGAAGTGAGCAGTACAGTACACATTAAAAGGCTTAAAGTTTAGACCACTCTCCTGCTTAAACTATTGTGCCTATATTTTCAAGAATTACGGTACCCTCACCCCACCCCATATTTTGAGAGCCAAAAATCCAAAATATGTCAAAATAAATAGATAAAAACATGTTTATTAAGAGAAAGTGCGTTTTTGTGTTTGATTTCATGCCTTAAAATATTATCTGTACTAATTAAATAAGCTGAATTAAAGGACATAAGCTGAATTCAAACCGTTTTGATAAGATATTTATCTGTGAGAAAATCTAAAGTTATTAAAGTGTTCTAAAAGTTATTAAAGTGTTCTATTTTATGTTTGACTTGTACACTCTTTTTCAAAATTCGTTAAAGTATTTTGGCATATTTTGAATAGTTAAAATTTCATTTTTACTTCCTGCTACATTTTTGACACTGATAATTTTTTTTTTAAATATTAAAAATATTCTGTGAAATTTATTTGAGAAATTTGCGATGATTTATTATTCTTTCACTTCTAATCTAACATGCAATCTATCACAATGTAATGCTGCCTTTTTATCCTACATTAAAATTCTATTAACTTATATTAATTTGCTTTGTAAGATTTTCTATTACCATTGCCTTTTAAATTGTTTAAAATGTTAAATGTCATTTATAAATTGTATTTAAAATATATGGTTTAACATTCATTCCCTTTTACTCTGAAATTTTTTTATCCTAGTTTGTATGATATATCATACTTTTCACTATCTAACTAGTTATCTAAATTTGTATAAAAAGTTAGTTGCTGTATTTCTACTTTAAATAATCTAGAAAAAAACAATTTGTTATCTAAGAAAAGAATAAGGTTCTATCCTGGGATCGGCAGCTAAAATTGAGATAAACACTTTAAAGATTTATTATGTACAGTAAGTAATGCTAAATGAAAGATATTTGTTTTGTTCTTCAGGGTTCTGAATTTATTTATAAACTTATAGTCAAATAATTTAGTTATTTTTAAAATTGCATTTGACTGTGTGGCATTACTACTGAATTTACTATACTTGTAGTAAACCTAACCTTTAAGCATTGTTTATACTGCAAGATGTCATATGAAGTCGCCTGTTGTGCAGCCAAAAGGATGTTTTGGAAGTATACCCCCTCACACACACACCTGTATTAATTAAATCAGTTTTCAATCAATCAGGAGAAAGATTTAATTTATAGAGAGCTATTTTGTGGTAAAAGTAAACAATAAAGCATGAAAATAAAAGAAACCCAATCGTTTTCTTAAATGAATCTTACAATATTAAGAAAAAAAAAGAATTGTAAATATTTTAAGAGGTTTTTATTTTACTCTTAATCTATCAAACCCAAGTGACTGTAGTAAATCTTCAATAACAGAATGTATGATATTTATTGAAAAGCGTACGATTTTTTTAATTATCCGAAAATACAAAGACTTAAGAAAAGTAGAATTTCAGAATATTTTGAATTAGTAGACTTAAGAAAAGTAATGATTTGCAGATTATTTTTTTGAATAAAACTTAACTTTTATAATTTAAAACTTTATTATAAGCTATCTTTTGCCTGTTTGAAATTTGTCTTTTGCCTGCCTTTTCAGTATCAATAATAAATACTACTGAATCATCCACACTTTTATTCTTTTTATATTTTATGATTATGCTATGGGCAATAAATGTAACATATGTTTCTTCATAAAAATTTACTGAATAACCTTTAAAAAGTTTAGTTTCCATTATTATATACATATTATTTATTAAAAAAAACTATGTGTCATAAAAATTTTTCTTTTATACATTTGAAAAGTTTTTCTTCGTGTATAAAATATTTTGTTTTTTACAGTATCCAGGTGTTGCAGAAGGTATTGAAAGTGACATTAGGAGCTTAATGGGCATTGTTAAATTAACAAATATGCTTCCCAAAGGTGAGTTGTATTTGTTTGTTTATGAGAATGTTTTTTTTAGCTTAAAAATTTTAACTAGTTTTTGTTTTTGTTACAGCCTTAGAAATAGTTTTTTTTTAAACATTTATTTATAAGAAAATCTGAGTTCTATTGTGAAATATTGACAATTCATTGTTAGTTTAGACATTTATTTTAAGAAAAATGTATCGAGCCCCATTTTTATTCAGGTTAAAAGCTATTTTTCCCTATAATTTCTCTGTACATTTCTGTTAAAGCTCTAGCAAAAATGAACGAATTGTATATTGTTGGAGAGTTCTTAAATTAGTACATAGCTTGAAATGCATTTCATGAAAATGGACACCTCAAATTACATGTTTAGAAAAATGGAAATAGCAATAAACTCTGTTTTTCAACCTTATTTTAAAATTAATTTTTTTCCTATTTTAAAGAATAAATTTATAAATCCAAATAAATATCATTTTCATAAATCGCTTGGTACATTTTATTTAATTAGTCTTTTTTTTAAAGATTTTAAAAGTCAACAGTTGTTTTTACAAAGTTGCCATACTGGGTGTTAAAATTTATAAAACTGTTCGTAAATTTATGTTATTGAAAATCAGAGTTTAAAAAATTACTTTGTCTTTTAGAATTCTGTTTACAAAGGCATTGCCTGAAAAGTTTCATTTGTAATATACCTAAGCACCCTGATTTCTAGGTCTGGGACTTTGCCTCATAATGATTGTAATGCTTAGTGTTTAAATAAGTGGGAAACAGTAAACATACAGTTTCCCATTTATTGTTAAACGTAGTTTGATTACTGACATGGTGCATTTTTGCTATGTCCATTTTTGTAAACGTGCATTTTAAGCTGTGCCCATTTTTGTAAGCACGAATTATGAGATTTGCCCATTCTCGTAAACATGCATTTTGAGCTTTGTCCATTTTTGTAAACACGCAACTATGTCCATTTATGTAAGCATGCATTTTGAGCTTTATTCATTTCCGTAAATATGTATTTGTCCATTTTTGTCAACACGCATTTTGAGTTATGTTCAGGTTTAAAAACTCCTAATTGCATGCTAGAATATATTAGAACATGCACTAACTTATTTTTTGCCTTCAGATTTTCAGAAAAAAATTTTTTTTTACTAAATTTCATATTGTACAATGCACAAAAAAGGTATCACCATGAGCGATATTTGTTTTAATGATAGATTTTTCTCAAACTAAGTGCCAATTGAACCTCAGACATGCTTGTAATTAGTGCATATGATATTAAAAGTTATAAAATCAGACACAAAAATACCTTTTCTCTGAATCCCTTTCTCAAAAATACCTTTCTACCTATTCTCTGAATAAGTATACCTTTTTTTACTAGAGATTTGGACTTTCGACCATCAAAATCTGGGGGGGGGGGGATAGATATCATAATCTTGAAAAAATTATCCTAATTATTTTGTCTTTGGAAGTTTTTAATAGAATTTAAAAAATTTTTACATGCAATTACGAAATTTGTTTATCTAAAGATAATTCAATGTAAAAAATAATTTTTAATTACTTCATTTAATAATGTTCGAAAAATTTTATATTAAAAGGTATACAAATTTTTACACCATTTGAAACTATGAGATTTTTAAATGACCGAATAAAAAATTTGAACAAAATCAGTGGTATAGTTCTTGAGAAAAGAATGTTTAAAAATTGGGCTTTTTTGAAATTTTATTAGAACTATTCATTAAATTTTGATTAAATTTGGAATTTTATTATTTGAAATTATAAAGCGTAAAATTCATTGACGTTACATTTCAAAATTTTTTCTGCCACTATTAAATAAAATTATTTTTGATATAGATAAATATACATGCAAAATATTTTGATTCCCTTAAAAAATTCCTTAGTTGTCACAAAAACTGTATGTTTATGGAGAGTAGATGCGTCTTTCTGTTTTATTTTGTAACTTAAAGTATGGTTTGCACTAATTAATTTGCCTATTTGAAGCCATCGCTTTCAACCATTAATAATGGAGCATAGCATGTGGAGATCCTCTAATTAGGACAAAAGTTGTTAAGGTTGATGTCTTTTTTAATTTTCTTGCTCTGTAATTTCTTGCTCTTTTCATTTGTAAGTAATAATCCTAATATCTGTTTTTAAAGGAATTAGTGATAAGTTGTAAGAGTGTTTTTTTAAGAATTTAAGGTGTATGGTTTCATGCTTGACCTTAGAATTACTAACCAAGCAATAAAGAATTTAATTGGATTTGAGAAAGATATGTTAGTGTTAATTTTAACAAAAATTTTACGATTCACAACTAAAGGATTTTTTTTTCCTTTATACTTTTCATTTATGACTAAAAATTAAAAATTAAAGTTAAATTAAAGTTTTTTACATTTTATTATTTCCATAACTTTTTAGTCATAGTAATTATTTATCTTAGTAAAATTATTGCTGTTCTTTTAGGGTTTCTTGTATCCTTTATTCTGTTTAATTTTTTAAAGAAATATAACTTATTTGAAGGATTTTACATTATTTAATATTAACCCTATGTTTACCACTGGTACAACAGATAGGCGAGAATAACAGCTGTTGTTATGTTAAGTGTTATGACTAAAAAGTTAATACAAATTTCCTAATTGGGACACCATTTATAGGTACTTACTATTTAATAAGCTTATTAGAATTAATAAATGCATTATTTTGTCATTTTTCTTTAACTACTTAGCTAATTAAATATTTTAATTTTAGGTGTGTACTTAGATAATGTAATGGCTGTTGCCAAAAGGGAACTTAGAAAAGAAGTAGATTATTTAAATGAAGCCAAAGCTGGAACGAAATTCAAGTGAATAGTTATATTGTATTGCTTTATTTTCTTATTATTTAACAATCAATCATTTTGTTTAAGTGATTCAGATTCTTTTAAAACATATATGCATTGTTTATTGTAATGTCCACTCTTAATTTTCATTTCTAGAATCTTTGTCAAAACGGGATTAGAGAAAGTATTTAAGTAGGGGTTAAAAATTAATATTTATGCAAGGTAAGTGAAAAGAATCTTAAACACTCAGGAATTATCACTAAGAAAGGCCGGACTGACAACATCAAAATTATGTAGTTTGATTGCAGGAAACTAGGGGATGTTTCTAATAGTTGCCTTTTAATTCTTACACTAGTCAAACAGGTTTTAATGTTTTTATTCTAATCTTTTTTAGTAGTGATTTGTCAGATTTTTTTTTTCCTTACTTTGAGACTCCTAATTAGTAGACAATTTTTACTTGAATTTTGTCAAGGAATTTAAAAACATGTATTAAAGTTTACCATTAGGGAAAACACTCAATACATAATTTATGTATTAAAATTAAAAATAAGAAAAAAATTTTGGTTCAATATTTTTAGATTGATTTATCAAATCAGTTGAAAATTTATCTGTTGTAACACAATTTGCAATGAAGATTGTTGAAATAAAATGTTTGTGTTTAATTCAAGCAGTTAATTTTTAAACTACTCAGTCCTACACAAGAAATTGAAAAGTCTGATTTTAATAACTTATGTTGAGAAATATATTATCAGCAATACTTAAAACATATCATTATTTTAGGGAACTTCTGAAGGATTACCCTGAATATTATGTTCCTCATGTTTATGATAATTTCTGCACAAGTAACGTTCTCACAACAGAGTTAGTGTATGGTAATCCTATTGATCAAATACAAAATAATGACCAAGATTTGAGAAATAAAGTAATTGCATTGATTTATTTTTTCCACTTTTTTAAGTTTTAAGAAACGATAATATGGTTTGCTTTATATTCGTTTTATGATTTTAGGTTTGTGAAAGGCTTTTGAGGCTATGTCTTAAGGAAATATTCATCTTTGAATTCATGCAGACAGATCCTAACTGGTCCAATTTTTTGTATAATGATGACACAGATCAGGTAATTACTTTTTAAAAAAAAAAAATATGCATGCTATAAGTGACTGTTAGCCCATGAGTGATATATTTTGAAGCAAAAACTTTTGGGTCCATAGCCGGATGCACTAACCACCTTAGAAAAGTGTGTACACTCCAGAATAGGGGGGATTGAAAAGTTTTATTTAGTTGTCAGTGCCCACTCCCTATCCAGTAATTATATATGTTACGGCCAAAACCCGAATTCGGCCACTTTGCAAATTGGCCGGCCAAATCGCGAAATGGCTAAGAACGCAGTAAATTGGCAGGCCAATGTCCGATCTTTTCTTGATTTTGGGAATTGGCCAGTCAGATCGCGAAGTGGCATGGGAGGATCAGCCAAAGTTGAAAGAAAAAATCATTGGCAGGTATTATTGGCTCTGTATAACCATAACTTCATTCTTTAAAAATTAAATTAAATTAAATTTTAATTTAAAAACTTGTGTATTTTTTTATATTTTTAAATTAAAAAAGAAAACAAAAGAGGCAATATTAGCAAATTAACTTTTTAATAAAAACGAATATTAAAAAATTGTGGTCCCACCCTACCACCACATATGCTAAAAAACATTTTTTTTCTGTAAAGTAAAAGTTATTAGAAATACAAAAGATATTAAAAAAGTAGTAAAATGGTCAACATAAAAAATTTACCTCTTTTCCTTTAATTAAAAAATGAATTATAAATCATTCCGGCATTCTTGAATGAGCACATCGCGTTTTGGCCGGAACTTTGTGGTCACTTCGCGAAATGGCCGGCCAAAGTAGAATATTCACTGATCGTTTCAATTACATCGCACTTTGGCCGAGAGGTATGGCCAAAGTGCAAAATGGTCGGGCTTTGGCCGTAACATATACATATAGAAGCATTACTTAGAAAAGTGTGTACACTCCAGAATAGGGTGGATTGAAAAGCTTTATTTAGTTGTCAGTGCACACTCCCTATGCAGCAATTACATACATATGGAAGCATTACATAGGGAAAGTCTGACTCATCAGCTATGAGCATTACATATGGTTGAGGAGGGGCATGGTCCTAAATGATTTTACCTTCAAATGCAGTTCAGGCCTTGGTGCTAATCGGGGGAGGGGGGGTCAGGTGAATTGTTTGGCGATATTGAAATTTGTTTCTTGAGTAAGAAACAAACTGTGGTGTTTGGCATAAAATGCTGCCATTTGTTAATGAGTGTCGACTCACATATTTATTGTCAGAGATCAGGAATGTGAAGAAGTGGGTAAGTGATGTTTTTTCTCCGATGTTTAGAATTTTTTTTCTCCAAAAATCACACTCAACATTATTTATATAGATCTAAAACATATACCTTTCAGGCAGAATGAAAATATACAAGTTTATCATTTTAAGTGTTCATTATCTTTCTAAATGTTCTAACTTCTAACATTTGTATGCAAAAATATTAAGTCCATTTTTAAAAGAATGGAACAATATATTATAACTCAGATTTAGATTTTTCTTTAAAATATCTGAGAAAAAATCCAGAATTTTGTCCATTATTATTTTTTTAAATTGCTAGCTACTATGATGATAAAATATTTTTATCTAACTGCTACTAATATTTCATATCTGTTTTTGAAAAATATATATATATTTAATATTTTTCTTAAATTGTTCTTTGAATAAAACTTAATGTTCTTAGAAATCTCTTGTATTTGACATTTATAGCAATATATTCCTAAGTTCCACTTAAAGTCATAGGAATGCTTCTAACACAAGACATTTAAATGCTTTTAAAGCAAAACATACAAATGTTTGCTTTAAGGGATTTACCTTCTTCAAATTTCATGATCCTGAAGCATTTCAGCAATTTTGTTTCCTATTTATATTTGAAATCACACTTATTTATAAATAGGTTTGACTTTATTACATTACATTTTGTACACAGGTATAGTTTCTTCTAGTTCTTTTCCGTTAAATTCTATGTTTAATCATAAAAGCATTTTTTGTTTTGTTTTTTTAAAAATTAACTGTTTACTACCTACAGTAACCAGATCAATACATACTAATAACTCATAAATTCTATAAACTGTATAGTTTCTTTAATATTGCAATTTTTATATATTATAAACAAAACAAACTTGTATTTCCTCTAAAAAATTATATTGTAATAAGTTTTCTATAAAAATTCGAATGATTCAGTTTTTTAGTAAATAACAAAAATTATAAAAGGTTCCTTTTTTTAACAGATAATTCTATTAGATTTTGGAGCTAGCAATAGTTATTCATCTCAATTTGTGGACACTTACATGAAAGTCATCAAAGCTGCTGCTGATCAAGACAGGGGTAGAGTATTGCAATTTTCTCAAGAATTAGGATTTCTAACTGGATATGAAACAAAGGTAATTTTTTGTTATGTATTTTTTACTAATTCCATTAAGTAAATTAGAGCCACCTCTATATTGCAAAATGTTATTTTTAACCTTTATATGGTTATTCTCTAAATTGAAGAGTAAAACATTAGTGTGAATAACGTCAGAAAACTTAAGTCAAAAATCTGACATTTTTACAAATTTTTGCTGTTGAAGTAACACAAATTATCACTCAAAATTTTTATCATCTAATTAGAGAAATAGCTAGTTTATCCTCATTTTAATAATAAAAAAGTCAATCATCTGTTAAAAAACAAAAGTAAGATTGGTTTTGCAGATTTTATCTTTTTCAAATTATGGACTTTATAAAATATTTTTTTAATTTTTTGTATTTACATAGCACATCTTGTTGCAACATAGCTATGAACTTAAAATGTTTTCAGGAAACTTTATTCTATTTTTAGAGAAGTAACAGTTTTTTTTTTTTTTTTTTTCCATTACANTATTTAAAAATGTCCAGGTATATGAGAACATGACCTTCAGATGTATTACAAAGATGCTTTCTATCTCTTACAATTCATATTTTTTAAAACTTTGAAGATGCTTATTTCCCATTGAGTGTTAAGTATTTCGACACTTAATGAAATAGGGTGCTTCAGGTTGTATGGCGCTTCTTTATTGTATAGCAATAATCCTATGTTTGTTTCTGCAACATTATATTTGCTTTTTCATGTTTTAACTATATGATTCAGTATACTTTCGATATCTCGAACTTCGATACCTTGTTACGTCAAAAAAATATTTTTTATCTTGGCATGTAAATTTGAATTCCTATGTCAAAGGGTTTCTTCTCAAAACCTTTTGAATTTTTTCAGAAAAATCACAGTGTAAGTTTATTGTAAACCAATTTATTTTCTATTTAATGCGCAATTATTTTTGAGTTACTTTTAAACATAAAATTATCATTTTTGTATTTAACTTACTGTCAACTATCATTGCATACATATTTAATAGTAGTTATTCTTATGTTTCTTGACTCTACTTTTTAGAATATATTTCTATACTTTTTAAAACATATTTAGTTCTGAACTTGTTACCTCCAAAAATCGCTATCTCGAATTTTTTTTAGCCTCCCTTCAATATTGAGATAGCAAGACTATACTGAATTATTGTTTTTAACAAATGCCTTTTGTTTGAAGGTAATGGAAGAGGCTCACGTTGATGCTGTCATGATACTGGGAGAAGCGTTTGCTTGTCACAAAGAATTTGATTTTAAACAACAAAATATGACCGAAAGAATACATCATTTAGTACCAATCATGTTGGAACATAGACTCACTCCCCCACCTGACGAGTCTTATTCTCTCCATCGAAAAATGTCGGGAATCTTTCTACTATGCACCAAACTTGGTGCAAAAATAAATTGTGGACTGTTATTTGATGATGTGTACAAAGAGTATCTCTCTAAAAAATAAGCCAGCCAAATTCACTTATTGTAAATAGTTTGTAGAAAGCAGTTTAGTTTCATGTGAATAAAATGTTTAGTTTTAAAAATTATTTTAATTTCTATTTCCTCAGTTCAAGATCTACAGTTAAAATTCATTGTATCAGAATATGCATCAAAATTTACACTTCTGTTGGTCTTAAAATCAATCTTATTGTATCTAGATTTATATAAATATTAAAATAAAAATTTTATAAATTACCTTTTTAAGTAGACTAAAAAAAAAAAGACAAAATTGTGTTTTTGCAAGGCTAAAAATGAGAAACTAAGGACACATCACTTTATAAAGACTTCAGTGGAGGATTTTCAGTAGTGAGAGGTTTATTACAAAAGTGAGGTGTCCATAGTTTTTGTCTCATAAAACAAGTTTATTTTTTATGTTTATTATTTATTATTTCCTACATTTAGTTATTTGTTCAGGATAAGTTTCAGAATTTTCAATTAGCAATAAAATTATGAAATATTTTGTTTGCACCAGTTGGGAAATAGTAAACTACAGAGACAGCTGCTAATGGTGAGCATAGTTTATTCATTTGATAAGCTTATAATCTTTTTTTTTCCTAGATAGTGGGATGAAAATTATATTTTATTGCCAACCTAGTGCTAGGATAAGGGTTTTGCTAACTTTAATGTCAAATTTCATAATCTTGTCATTTAAAACCTAATCCAGAAAATAAAATATTTCTTGGGCGAAGCTTTGGAGTAAACTCATCTTCTTGAAAAACTTATTCAGTAATGATATTGTGTTACATTAAGAAAGCTACAAAAACCTTAATGGTCAGCCGGAAAGTTTGAGACCTCTAACCCAACTGGTTGTATATTGAACTTATTGAATAATTAAGCCAACCAGTAAGAAACATACTTTCTTGTAAAAATGTAATTTAACTCAGTGAGAGAAAGGCTTGAGAAAGTAAGGTTTGACCATAGTATAAAACACTTATTCTGTTACACATTATAAAATGATTTTAGCATTAAAAAATAGCTTGCTGTAGATAATTTTATCTGTACTCTATTATAGTTTTTTTTTTAACTGTTTTGAAAATTCATCAAAATTTGCAGGTGCAGTATAACGTTGAGCATGTAACATTTCTTTATTTTAAAATATTTTACCAATGAATTAAAATGAGAAACATTAAAACATTTTTGGAAACAGTCATATAAACTGTAATAGCTTTGCTTAAGAATGATTATAATTAGTTTATAACATCTGTAAGTGTTTAATCATGGTGTGTAGTTTTTGTTTCACTTCTCTTTAATTAGCTACACTTTTCATATTTTTTTTCTTCCTTTTAATAAGAGGATTACACATTTATGGGAAGTACACTGATGGAAAAACTGTGTTTAATGTTAACCATATTAAGGGAAATAATAGTATCATGTCAAGCTACATGCATCAGGTCCAGCTATTTATTTATAAAGAAAATTTCAACTTTTGAAAAGGAAAAAAAAACAAAAAAACAAGAATTTTGTTCAGTACAAAGTTGGCAGATACCATTTCTGAAATTTAAAGATATAGAAAAGTCAAAACTGAATTATTTATTTATTATTTTTACAGATGTTTTATAAAAGTTAAACAAATCATATTTGAAGGCTGCATTTCATACATATCAATAAGTGTCTAGAATAAGATAATTTTTTCCTCTGCTTTTTCACAAATCTATAAAATTATTAAGAATGTTTCCTTCCCCCTCACATATTGAATCTTAAATCAATTTTCTCTTAAATCACTAAAAGTGAATATAATATTTGAAAGCAGTAAATAAAAACACATTTTATTCAAAATTACCAGGCTGGAATGAATAAAGAACAGTAGCTATGAATTCAAACACAATAAGTAAAGCTTGAAAAATATCTAGATTCTTTAAGCTCCATCCCTTAAACAAATCTATTGGAATTCTATAAAATTAATAATGTTCATAACTTAAAGATCCATAAGCATAATTCTAGGGTCCTCAACAGCAGATTTAATTTTAATCAGGAATCCAACAGCTTCACGGCCATCAATAAGGCGGTGGTCATATGTCAAGGCAAGGTTCATCATAGGCCGAATTTCAATCTACACAAAGAAACAAATTAGCAATTACTATCTAACCCTAGATTAACTGAAATCAATGTTAATATGTAGCTAGGCATAGGACTTGTGGTCTTTTCTTTAAAATTCTAAATTTTATTTTTGTTTAACAATGTGCTTTTATTGTTTGTCAAACAATAAGAGCATTTTATGGAATTTCTCAAAATTTTTTTATTAAAATGTAACTAAATCATAAAAATGTAACGTTTGCAATTATTGAAGATTAAAGATTATTGAAGAAGTAAAAGTGTTACAGTAACAACCCTACTATGCAAAACTGGCAAAAGTTCTTCCTTTACTTATTAAATGTTTAGTTATGTATGATTAAAATAAAATGATTCCCCCTCCCCAAAAAAAAAGAAATCTATTTCTTATTTAACTATGTCAAAACAAAACATTTAAATAACATTATTTCAAATTTAGCATTTTTTGTCAAAACAATACTTTATAATGATGCCACACAAAATAAGAATTACTTTTAAATATTTTGAATGAGTAGCCTCTTTTATTATTTAAAATGTTAGTTTATAAAAAAGAGTGCATAAATTCCCCTTAATGTTTTGTTAGGGGAAATAGTGCAATTAACAGCGAGTTAAAAATATCAAAAATTAGCAAGGTTACAATTAGTGATTTCACTGAACATTAAATATTTGGTTAATCTTGACTTATTGAACTTAATGAATCAAAGTTTGGCCCTTAAATAACTTATTTTTAAAAATAGTTATATTTTAAAAAAGTATCTTAATAAATGGCAGCATTTTAAGAATAGTTATTTTATTAAATTTAAAATAAACCTAAAACTTGTGAAGAAATACATTATATTTAACATCAATACTGCTATTTACTTTACAAACTGGATTTCAGATCCTAAGTAACTTAATTATTAAATAAGTATTTTTCTCAACACATTCAGAAAGTACAAAATATTTTCAGCTAATATACTCATTAATATAATCTTCAAATATACAAATACAGAATAATGGCAGATAAGATATAGTGATTGACATACTTGAACCAAGAACTTCAAAATAATTTAATTATTTTTCCAAAACCCATTTATTTAGTGGAATTTTTTGTATCTTGACACTTGGGTTAAAGTGACAAGGCATTGGTATAGCTTATTTCTCCCATAAGAATTTTTTTTATGGAACATATATCATTCATCAATTGTTACAAAAGGATGCACGTTTTTTATTAAGCTAAAATTGTTAGTCATTTGCGGCTATTTCTTTAAATACGGAAAATATTGAAATGAAAAAAGTTAAAAATTTACAATATAAGTCAATTTGTCAATTAGAAATAAATAAAATCATGCATATAGTTTTGCTTATTATATTTAAAAGGAGGAAATATGCTCAGTATTGATAAGCATTAAGTTAAAAGTATTAATCACAAATGAAGTATTTTAATTTTAAAAACAGTTATAACAATCAGCGATTATTGATTACCAATAAATGTAAGTATTATGCTTATTCAGTCTAAATTCATTTCATTCAATATTGACTAACTTTTATTAAATATTGATAATATTTATTACTTTAATCCTGAATAATATAAATCATGCATCATAAACTGTTGAGCACAAACTGAGTTCAGAGTAAAAAATGTTTGTTGTTTTTACCAGTAAGAACTTCAGTTTATTCGACTAACATATAATCATACAAAAATTAATCAGTTAGAGCAATTTAAAATAAAATATGCCTGAAAATTTCAAACTGCTTGTATCTAATTGAAACCTTCATTAATTTAGAAATTTGAAGTAAATTTTGATTAGTTTTAATAAATTTTTAAAAGGACATGATAGAAGTCCAAGTAACAATGTTCTCAAATGCATAAAAAATATATTGATTTTAAAAAAATAATATAACATAACAAGATAAATGAGGGGAAATAGTAAAAAAATATCAGAAAATAATGAATTTCATCTTGAAAAAAGAATCACATGTCTGAACGTATTTGAATTACCTTTCCATTAATGACAACAGGGCGTTCCTTGATGGCATGCATTCCTAATATTGCAGATTGAGGAGGATTAATTATTGGCGTTCCTGAAAGGGAACCGAAAACACCGCCATTGCTAATAGTAAAAGTTCCTCCATCCATATCTTCAATAGCTAACGTTCCTGTACGTGCCTATGATAAGAAAACAAAATTATATCACAAATGAAACACTATCTCTAAAAGTTAAGTGCTAAAAGTTATAATTTTTTTTACTTTTTCTCCTAAAGCATGAATCGCTTTCTCAATATCAGCATAGTTCATTTTTCCTAAATTTCGAATAACAGGAACAACAAGCCCCTAAAATTACATACAGTTTTATATATTTTGTCTTTTAAATCAGTAATTAAAATGTAAGAAATCTGCATAAAACTAATCTACCTTAGGTGTTGCCACAGCCACACTAATATCAATATAATTACGATACACTATAAATTCTTCATCAATAACTGTAAATAGATAAGAAATTAAATGAGCAACTTATTAGAAATAAATGCTTAATGTTCAAACAATTCATTATTAATATAAAAAGAGATATGGTTAACTTGTTCAAAAAGTGGAAGAATAAATAATTTAGAAGCATTGGATCTAATTAAGAAGTTAAATAAGACATACATTGATATGATTACTCCTTTTAAAATTTAAAAACTAAAATATGTTTCTATCTACTAAAATTCTTTTCTTTTCTGCTCATTATTTTAAAAAAAAAATTTTAAAAAATTAATTGTGAGGTAGGTTTAAATTTAATTTAAACAAATAAAAAAAACACAACATACAAATGAGAAGTAATATATGCATAGTTAAAAAAAAAGAAAAGCTAATTCAGCTGGTATTTAAATTTTTAATAATAGTTGCTTCCCTTGTACTAATTGGTCAAAACTTGCACTTTTAGTTATATTTATAATTTTGATTTTTTTTTAAGACATAGGTCTTGTGACCTGATAACAATAAATTGTTTTGCAACACAAGCCATAATTTAGTCATCTTAGACTAGAAGACTACCTATGATTGGCAAATAAGTATAATAAAGCTCTTGTAAATAATTTAACTTTTAAATTATTAGTTTTTGACTAGTAAAAATATTTATTGACAATCTATGAATGCATATATATGTGATATCAAAGAATTGTAATTTGGGAAATGAAATTGGGAAAATAGGGAATACTGACACAATTTCGAAATAAATAAATGTAAAATTGCCGAAATAGTTTTTTTTAATTTCATTATTACTATTTTTTTTAAATCAAATTTAGCATTTGCTTTTTTTTTCAGAAATAAAAAATATTTTTCATCAAAAGTGTTTATCACATAAAATAAGAAAGTTTACCATAAAAATCAACTTTGAAACTGTGTAATTTTGAGATAAAAATATCTGTCAACCTCAGAAAAGCTTGAGAATTTTAGTCATTGCAACATAGCATAATAAGCAAATCAATACCGAAGATGTAAAAAATAAAAATTCACACAACTGTTAAACTATATTTATTTAAAAACTTTTTTCCTTCAAAAATTACAAAAAATAACTAAATTGTTTAGAAATAACTAATTCTTTAATTAGACTGAATAACTGATTTATAGCATTTCTTAGTGCGTCACATAAAAAAAATTTCTAACGTGTTCTCGTTTGCAGTCAAAATTTCAAGTTTGTTTTAACTAAGATGAACATGAGTTATTTCTGTTACATGGCTGAATATTCTCTCACAGATTAAGCGCTCCACAGTAAAAAGTGGTTTATGCTACTAGCTTAAACTTGGCCAACACTGTAAACATTACTTTTTCTTGATACTGACTTGGCACCTTTTTAATCAAAAGAATGAAAAAAATTTTAAATTATCTTTCCATTCTAAAACATAAAACTGAGTAACTAGAAAGTCTAGAAATAAGATGTCACATTTTCCTAAAACTTTTACAAATAACCAACCAATTACCAACTGAAAAGTAGCAATTGAGATAATACTCTTATTAGGTATTTTAGCATGAATTAAGATACCGCTCTTAAAAGACAAATTATTCATGCTTTTCAAAAAGCAATGTTATATTTTTTTTTGGTTTATAAGACATTACAAAATATTAAAAAAAAAGTTTTGAAAAGGAATTAATGATAAGCTTAATACACTCAAACTACTAAATCGCTGTTTTGGAGGAGAGTGTTTTGAGAACTGTATGCAAAGTGTGCTTATTCAAACATTTATTAGGAAAAAAGGCTGAGTAAATACATTGATGGCTTGAAATTCAGAAATAAGATTAAAAAGTCTGAGAGTTGGTAAGTCTGAAGCTTATTTAAAATAAATAAAGTACAACTTGAACTTTTACCTGCATTAACAACGGGTTGATCATGCAGAGCATACGCAGCTGCCTTCACAAAAGCTGACATGAAACCTAGTTTAATATTATGCTTTTTAAGAAAAGCATCTTTATGCTTATTTCTCATTTCAATGACATTTCTGAAAAATAGATGAGACCAATCTATAGAAATTGTTTTAAAAAAATGTTAATAATGTGTAATTAAATGATTAATGAAATACAAAACTGAGTTTTACAGTACTGGCAGAACATCATTTTAATGAAGGCACCAATGTTTTTATTAATTTTCATTAATATTAAAAAAAATTGAAAATATAACCAAAATGTATATTAAATATTTCTTAAGAACTGATAGTTACTTTACTGTGCCATGACTAGAAAAATAATAATCAAATAAAGAGTTCTAGTATACAATAATTTTCACTATAAAAAAAACTGTTACCCAGTTTACAATAGATAATAGATTGCATAACAAGGCAAATTAAATAATGAAAAAAATGGGTTTTAATAAAGTTATTTTAAATAACTCAAACTTCTGATCAAATAATAACTCAAACTTCTGATCAAATTGCAAAAAATAACTAGAAAATTTTACTTGTTGATTACTGTGAAATTTACAGCAATAAACAATAAAGTTTACATTTGTTAAGTGACTTTAATCCAACAGACAGAGACAAATTAAGGAAGAGATAAATAAATTATAAATTATTTAGAGATAAATAAACTATCTAGCTAAACATTTTTAAGTGCCACATATAAATTCTTTTTATGTTTTCACAAAATTACCAACCACTGATCAAGAGTTTCAGAGCATAAAAACTCCAAAACAATATTGATTCGTAAATGTAAACCAATGCAATTTGCAAACAATGGTAAATATTCAGAGTTATGTTGTTGAAATTGTATCTAGAAACAAAAACAAGTAAAGATTATGTTGTTTTTTTCCAACAGTCATCTCATAAGTGTCAATTTTTTAAAAAAATGCATACATTTTTTCCCCCCTGATTTTATGTTTTCCTGCTTCATGCATTTTTTAAAACTACGTGTTTGACATAAAACGTAAAATCGAGGTTCCACTGTGTGTATATATATACCCTAGCAATATAGGTCCTATAACAGCATCAACTGAGGAACCAATATTGGGATCTCTAGATTTTTTAATATTAGTCCTAGAATGACTTTTAATATTGGGCAATAACAATTCTATATAGGGCCAATATTGGTAGAATGGCTGTAAAATATCAGGTGAAATAGACAATTTATAGCACATATTGGATGGATAATGGTTATAAAATATTAAGTTAATCTACTAGGTTAATCTACCAATTCTATATAGGGCTGATATCTTAAAAATTGCCATCCATTGAGTGTCCAAGTTATTTTGCTGCTAAGGAAGGTGTATATATAGAGAGAGAGTGAGATTTAAAAATAACAGAAACAAAAATCAGCAAGCGTTTTGTACTTGGAATAAATAAAAAAAAAATGAGTTTAAAATGAGCTTGCAATCTCAGTTAACCTAAATATTTGCAGTTTTATATGGAATCAATTTTAATTTTTTGTGATAATTTAGATATTCATTTATATTCATAAAACATTGTTAATTGAGAAAAATCGTATTTAGTATTAAAAATTTCTGAACTACTAAAATTACTCAGATGCCATTTTATTACTTTAATGAAAAAGTTTTTATTTACTTAATAGTAAAAAGTGTACTAAATATGTTGATTATTTGTTGATTTTTTTTTTTTTTTTTCCTTTTGAAACAACAATTGTACATGATTGTAATTATTCTTAAAATAAAATTTTAGACAATATTTACTGAAAGCTTAAAGGTTTCAAGAGTATTGTAACTACTAAAAAAACTAGTCATCATTATAAAAAAATTGTTATAAAAGTGAATTTTGTAATGCTTACGACATATCAACTTCATTAAATGTTGTTAACATAGCATATGTATTCTGAGCTTCTTTCAATCTTTGAGCTATGCGTTGTCGCATTCTATTCAGTTTCACCTATGATAGAAATATATTAAGTTTTAAATTACTCAGATAAAAAAATTTAATTAGCTAAAAGTATTATAAAAAATGTGCAATTACAGTAGAAAGCTAATTATCCTGTACGATTCAATTAAAACTAAGACCGATCTGGTTTAAAAAATAAATCTTAAAATTATTGGAAAACTTTAAAGAAACATTTATAGCAATGTTTTGTAGATGATTTTAGGTAACTTCCTTGACAGTGTTTTTTGAAGCTTTTTCTCCAAAGGAAAAAAGCTTCTGTTTGTCAAGTGCCTTATACTTCAGGCAAAGCTATAATTACTATTGCCCTTTAGAGCTTTAAGTTTGGTTATTGCATTTAAGTTAAATTTTTCAAAAATTAAAAATTAGATCTCAAACACTTTTCACATTTGCAAAACTGTACCTTTTCTTCATACTGACAATTTGCACCATTTTCAGAATTAGAATAGAGAGAGATGGTTAAAGGTAGTTAAACTTAGACATAACAATCATGAATAACTGTTGCACACTCCCAAAAGCAGTTTTAAAAATATATTACTCACACATGCATAAAAAGGGTGGGGAAGGCATTTTTTAGTTAACTGGGCTGCAAGGAAATTCAACTATTTTTTCCCTTAATTTTTTTATTTTATCCAATTTTTATGCATTAAAAAATCACTACCTTGTACGTCGACATTTTCAGTGACTTTTTACTTACAGCCAGCTAACCGAAAAGAACCGAAAAACATTATTTCATATGACAACATATACTTTAAAAAACAATCTGACAAAATTAAACAAATAATTATTAAACTACGTCTTAGAAATTCTTTTTTTTTTCCCCTTGATATTTAATTGATATTGTCTTTTTTTGCCAAACACTAATACAAAATTTAAAAAAAAAAAATTCAAATATTCAGTACAGTTGATTGGGTCATAGTAACTTTGAAACACTATGCTTTTATCATTTTCGCCTTTGTTTTCACCATTTGAACAACTTTAATTTTTTTATTTAATGACAGCACAACATTTTTGCACTTCAGGACGCCTTTAAATAATAGCTTTAGTAAATAACAGAAATTTTTAAAAATTAGATTAACATGGCTTGAACTTTTTTTTATAAACTACCACAACTCGGGAACTATAAATCAAAGAACTGAAATTTGAAAAGGCATTATGCTGGAAACTGCACAAAGATTTGTCAAAACTGAAATCTCGAAAAATTATTTGAAAATCAAGCTTTAAAGGCCACTTATACCAATTAACATATTTGAAAACAAGAAAATTTGGGAGAAAAACAATAAAAGAATTTGGATTACCTTTGTTTCTGTTCTTGAATCTGTGATAGTAGATTCAGCTTGACCAGGAGGTAAAGGCATAGGAATAACAGGTATTTTTATGGATGACACTGGCTTGGATGATAAAGGAGCAGTTGGTTTTGGTGGAATTGGTGGTGGTGTTGTTGGAGGAGGAGAGCTTACATCAGTCGCAGGGGTTTGCGAGGGAACAGTTTCAGAAGGTGGGGCGGCTGTTTTTTCAGATACTTCTGCTTTTGGAGCACTTGCCTCAGCTATAAGTAAAGACAAGATGAAAGTATGAAATTTAATTTTAAAAAATTTCCTGAGCTGAAGTTTAAATCAAGCAAGCTATTTTAAAAGATATTAGCTTTAATATTTTAATCAATAATTTCATCACAAAACAATTCAAACTTTAATGCTTTAAAGGTTATTAAATAGTAATGAGAAAAACAGATAACTATACCTCCAACCCTAACCTTGCAAACTACTAAGCCAGGAGTAACAGTAGCTCCATCTTCAACAAGCAATTCTTCAATAACTCCAGCTGCTGTGGCTAATACAGGAATATTTGTCTGAAAGAAAGTATATATTTTTATACATGAAAGAATACTATTACAAACTAAATCATTGAGAATAAGAATCCATGTTAATTTTATAATAAAAATAACTTAAGCATAAATAAACAACATGTTCAAATGTTCAGTTCCTGATATCAGAGTAAAAAGGAGTGCAGACATATTGCCTGATCACAACCTTGTACGTGCTGATGTTAACTTAAAACTTTCAAGCTGAAAGGCGAGAAAGAAAAAGAAATGATGCAGCAATCATCTCTCAAAACTGACAGACAAAAATGTGAAAGATACCTCTAAAATTTAACTGAAAAAGAAAAAAAGAAATTTGCTGCGCTTTGAGAGAAGATAAAGAGCAGATGGGAACATACTGGACCACCTGCATAGAAAATTTCAATAAAACTGAAAGTGCAGTTTTGGAGAAACAACCCAAGAAAGCTAACAAGAAATGGGTTTCAGCAGGCACACTCATTATCATGGAAAAACGAAAAAAAAAATTCGTAACAAAATCAACAGCACTAACTGTAAAAGACTTCTTAAGAAATATCAGATGGAATATCATCTTGCACACAAAGTCAAAAAGCAGGGCAAAAAATGACAGTGGGTAAAAAAGATGCTCTTGGATGGTCTAACTGGAGCTTGGCTAAGAAGACTGCTTTGGACAGCAAGCAATAGAGAATGAGACTTAAGGCCTTAAGCGCCAAACTGGCGTAAAAAGAAACTTGATAATGATAATAAGTATAAAAATTTTGAAATCAGGGTTTTTCAAAAATTATTTCACCTGTTTCATATTGATTTGGTGTATTTAAATAATAAATATTTTCACTTTAGATATTGTATTTTTAAAAAAAAATTACATGAGAACACACTATTTAGAAAAATCAAATGTATAATTACTTGATAAGTGAAAAAGAACCTTATAATAAAACTTTATTATTACAGTAATCTTATAAAAATCACAATAATCTGATTTTAAATTGGTATGGTTGTTAACCTTCACTAGAACTACATCAGTGAGCTATGTACATCAGGGATTTATCTTATATGATGATCCAAAGACAATACTGGCTTTTACACTCGCTACACTAACACAATTTTGATTGGAAATCAGATAGCGTTTGTTATAACCAGGCCTTGCATTACACTCTTCAACTGCTCAACTGGACAGGAATTTTTTTAGAGGGGAGGTGGCTCTAAAATAGCCAGAGACATTACATTGGAGTAGATCTGAAACGACTAACACAATCTGAGAAAGGACAGTCCGAACACAGCCTTAGTCCAGAAAATCAAACCCTAGCAGCAATAGTCAAAAACTAAACCCATTGCACCGATTGGGTAGATAATTTAAGCTTAAACACAAGAAATTGAGCATAATTTTGATTTCAACAAAAATGCTTTCTAAACAAACATGTAACTAAAAATAACTGATTAAGTACATTGTATAGCATATGAAGTTTTTAACTAAAAATGATAATTTATAATTATACTTTATCTGTTTCCACTTGACCGATCTCTTCATCTTCTACAACTGAGTCTCCAACAGCTTTAAGAATAAATGGAGAGTTTTATTAATCTATCTAATGACTTGATAATATGAATAAATTGTTTTAATTTAAAAATTCAAATTGATCACAAATTCAAGCACATGAAGTTTTTCAGTTCTGAAGGGGAGGGGAAAAAAAAGAGCTTTCATAAATTTTAATATATGACGACTTTTTCTTCGTGTCATGATCGATAAAAATGAACATCTACCTAATATAAAAAATTGAATAAATTATTTTTTTAAAAATACCAATTAAGATAATTAAACACTTAATTTACAATCTCTTATATAAATATATTTCAGATGAAGCAAATTAAGTAAATTATTCTATTTATGTAACTTGATCCTAAAATTTAAAATAAAAAGTTTCTTAAAATAAAGTTATTTGCCACCTAGACTCTGGAAGCAGAAAAATTTAAACACCTACTAAATTCAATAGAACACACCATTTTTCTGTTCCAAAATATTTTCAACAGACTAGTACACTTGCAATTGAAAAACATTGTTAAACTAACATAGTAACATAATCCAAAAATAAAACCAAATCAGGAATGATATTGATCTTAATATCTCAAAGTTAAGTACACTAATAATGAAACAAATTATTAACAGCATTATATGCATTTCCACTGCATTTAGCAAACACATCAAAATAAAGTCAAATGTTTAAGCTAAATTAGCTATTTCTTTTTTCTTTTCTCCCTATAATTTTGTACTAATGCTGAATATTTGAATGGTTATTAAATAAATTTCTTTTCAGCAAAATTTGAAAGATTTACAAAAGGTTTAATAAGAAAAAAATAATAATATATGAATTTTGCCTCTTTATGGATCAAGTCATTTATTTTATTTATAAATGGAGAGGAAAATGGTAATGTGTAGGACTAATTTCAGGAATAACAAAATAATTTCGTTTAGGCAAAGAATCATTTAAATCTGCGAATGATGTTATACATCTAAATTTGAATCACTAAGTTATCTTCTTTCTTAGTGATTATACTAGTATAATTCAAAGAAACAAACAACACTAAAGAAAGCTATCTTTATGTTGCAGTATTAAATAAATTAGCAAAATGTATAACACAGTATGAGTGAATTTTCATTCTGTGTTTAAATTATAATGATAGGTACCTGTTACAGAACTGAAATGATTGTCTATCACTGTTAACAGCGCCATTTGTATCTTATGCATTGCATACATTACATTTTATCATACTTATATTTATACATTTTCCTAAATACAGAACATTTAGAAAGAGAAAAATACATGAAAAATGTAATGAAATTTTGCTGCAAACTTCAGAGTCATTTTAAAGAACAGTTGAGTTTTGCTGTTGTTGAAATATTCTGATAAGGTCCATTATCAGTCTTTAAACTCTGTCATAAGTAATTAATCTACAACCTAATATATCAGGGGGGTCAACCTGTGGCTCACGAGCCATATGCAGCTCTTTGAAGGATTATTTGTGACTCTCGATAAATGTACCAGAGTTCCCTTTAAATTTTTTTGCTATTATATTTTAAAAAATTATTATTATTGTTCTATATCTGTTTCAAAATGTCTTTTAAATTACTAACAACAAATATGAAAGACTAAGTGCAACATTGTAACAAATTTCATTTTCGTCCAAGTTAAGAATGTTATGTAGATGTCCAAGTTTCAGGACTCATCGAAAATTACGCGAACGAGCATATACAGTCGCGTAATCGACCGACTCTCTGACCGATTAACACGATCTACCAATAATTTATTCTTTTTGTCCAAAAAATAAACTTATAAGCATTACAACTGATGGAGCTCCGGCAATGCTAGATAAAAAAATTGACCTTATTGGGCTCTTAAGAGATGATTCTTAAATTCCACAATTCACACCGATTCACTGTTCACCGAGAATATTTTGTTACAAAATATTTTAAATATCCCGATGTCCTAAAAACAGCGTTACACATTGTAAATTACATTCGCACCAATGCAATTCAAAAATTTCCTTAAAGAATTAAAGGAGGAAGAACTTCCAAATGACATTAATTTCCTTTCTAGCTACAACATATTAAATTGTTTTGTATATTTGTTTTATCCGATAGCTGCATTTCTAAAAGAAAAGGAAATAACCTATTCAAAATCAGACGATGACGAGTTGTTACAAGACTTAATGTTTTTAACTGATGTCATGGAACACTTGCAAACACTGAATTTACAATTGCAGGGGAAAGATAAAATAATATCTGACTTCTCACAGTGCATATTTAATTTTCAAACTAAATTACAAGTTTCGCAAAAGAGCATTAAAAATTAAACATTTTGTCATTTTCCTCGAAGTAAAAAAATTTGTTCCAATACTAAACAAGAAAAACTCAACAAGTATATAAAAAAAGCTAGAAAGGCGGAATTCCAAAATAGATTTCAAGACTTGAAATATTTTAAATAGTCTCGATTTTCTTCAGAATCCATTTGAAATTAACATAATTCAAGATCAGTTTCCCATTTCCATTATAATTATGACCCAAAAAGCATCTTGCAAATTAGAATTAATAGAGATGCAAGAAGATCAAGCTCTACATTAGCTCTAGCTCTACAGTTGCATTCCTTTTAAATACGTATTTAATTGCGGCTCTCGAAAAATTTCAGGTTTTGAAAAATGGCTCCACTATCGAGGAGCTTGGCCACCCCTGTAATATATTATATGTTTATTTGTATAGTTGCATGTATATATTATATGTGTATTTTATAGCAAAACTAATTCAAGTAAATTTTTGTGATTTTTAAACTTTTTTTTTTCTTCAGAGAAATGCAATGAACACATAAAAAGTTAATAAAGTAAAAGTTCTAATCAATATTTAAAAAATTTATTCTTGCAGGTAGATACAAATTTCATTATGCACAATAGAATGGGAATAGTAAAAATGAAATAGCGCATGCAAATTCAAACAATTAGTTTAAATATAAATCAAACAAATATTTTACATTATGTACATAAAATAATTTTTTTGAAATAAGTTTATATAACAGTGTGACAACTCAAACCATGAACATAACATGTCTTAATCCCTAAAAAAAGGAAAGTTAAAAATGCATCTTCCCTAACCAACAGAGAAATCAAGCAGATTGAAAATAGACATGGCAAGATCCTATTGAATGAATCAAAATCTGATTTGCATATATATTGGCAATTAGTAATTTATTAGTCAGAAACTAATGAATTATTAATTGCCGTAATTAACTGAAAAATTAGTTAGAAACAAAAAGATAAATATATATTAAGAAATTCATTCTATTCCCTTTCATCATCTTAATAAAACCTTAAAGTTATGTGTAAAAAATTTAATAAGGTTTCTGTGTTTAATAATACTCCCTAAAATTGAAATTTAACTCTTATCCATTCTTAATAGATACTCAAAAACAAAAGATTCATATATTAAGTCATGTGACATTCAACAATGCTTGATCTTTACACAAATACCATACAAAAAGAATTTATAAAGTAAGAACTCAATAAAACATTTGTAAAAATATCAAAAGAAATGAAGTAAGAAAAAAATTACCTTTACTCCAATTTAAGTCTCCTTCACTTATAGATTCAGGAAATGTAGGTACTTTAATTTCTCTAACTTCATTTCCTAAAAAATAATTTTAACATTAAAGAAAGAAAGAACATATCTTAAAAATATATAACTTCTGTGTTTAAAATATAAACAAACTTACTTAAATTAGATGATGTGTGTATATAACATTTTCCAAGATTCATTTGAGATAAGTAAAGTGTGGAAACATATTTTGACCTTAAAAAGATACAGAATTAATTTCAGCTTATTGAAAATTAGTCCGGTTTAGTCAAAAACACCTGGATGTTAAATAACAATTAAATGTTTATTTTACTGTAATGATCTGTTGAATTTCACTAATATAAATTTAATATATGATAAATATTAAAAGAATATTTTACATGATAATCATTTAACAAGGTAGATAAAGTCAATTTCTTTTAAATTTTTTAGATAACTAACTGACAGGATAATCACGGGGATGGGGGAGAAAAAGAGCTAAAAATTGCATCACCAAACAAAAACCATATTTTATCATACATATTGGAGATGGAAAATTAGATTGCCCAGGCTAATATTATACTATTAAAAGAGGACAGGTAATAATTCTAATTGAACATTTACTTTTCACTGATTCCTTAAAATAGTGATAAACCATTCCCTCAAATTTTTATTATAAATAAAAATTCACATTTAAAATTATTCTTTTTTCAATCTAATTATTATTTTATTAAATGAAGAATATCCCAGATTGCGAGTAAAATATATATAAATTGAAATTAAAATGTGAAAGCAAAAGCCAGATTGCGCAACAGGACATTTTAATAATACGTAGCAATTAAAACTAATATCTATTAGATTTTAATCACGGATGGTAACAAAATTCTTTAACCTTCTGAAAGTTAGTCCTGGCTTTTTCTTAACTTCAATATCTTTTTTTAATATCTATTTTTCTAACTTAATATAAATCTTTAACAAAGAAAATTTGAAAACTGAAAGAAATTTCAGTGAAATCAACTTCTTTTTTATTATTTTTTTGTCATTGGCATTTATCTATTTCTTTTAGTTTTACTATTTCTATACAGCAGCTTTATAATTTTAATTTGTAAAAATTAAAGATAATTTGCTATATAAAGAAAATTTTACTTTTTTTTAAAAAAAAAAGAAGCTAGACCCATGAATCTCTTGAGTTTTCAGATTTACTGATTTAAGAGAAATGAACTTTTTTTCTCTTCAAGGATTTTGAAGGCTGCTTAAAATTAATATAAATAAGGTTAAACTAAAAAAAGCAATCTGATTTTAAAAAATCATGGAGAAAAAAAAAACAGCCAAAATAAACAGAAAAAAAATATAATAAATGTATACACTTTTAATATTTTTTTATTGAATGAAAAATAATTCCCTAAAATACCTATTTATTCATCCAAACTTAAATATAACTCAAAAATTTGGAGAGAAAAAAAATAAAAGAAACTATAATTATAAGAAGTATATACTTAATAATTACAAAGAATAATTGAATTATGCTATTAAAGCTTACTTTTGATTAAAAGAGAAACCATTTTTTGCTGCAGATTTAGGCCCTATAAAAATAAAATATAAATCAAATAGAAGTTAAAAAATAAGAAGAACACACATGATACACATAATTATAAAACAAAGTATAATTTTAAAAACTTTTATTAATTACCTGCTTATTTAGACTTAGTAGGGTACACATGAGCAATGAAAATTTGGTGGTCCAACAGAACCACCTAGGTATTCATTATTTAGTAGTCCAAAAAATTAATATGGCAGACAATGTTAAGAAAAATTTAACTTTACAATTACATAATTCATGTTATGGTACACATCAAAAATCATTAATTGCCATCTATAACACTCCAAAACTAATTTGGTTCATTAGCCCATAGTGATTGAAGATTAGTAGTTATCAAAATTAAGAGTAAAAAAGCTAAAAAAATAATAGTAAATAGATTCAACATGAAGATTAAAATGCTGAGACCAAATAAATAAATGAGGAAAACAGAGAAAGTAAGAACTAACAAAATATTACTCTAAATACAGTATACTCTCGATATCTCATACTTGGATACCTTGAAAACCTTGTTATGTCAAAAAAATATTTTTCCTTTAGGCATAATATATTTACCTAATCTTAATTTAAATTCCTATGTTGAAGAGCTTCTTCTCAAAACCTTATTATGTCGGACTTTTTTTAATAAAAAATGAAATTTTTCAAAAAATCACAATGTAGGTTTATTGTAGACCAATTCTTTTTATTTAATGCGTAATTATTTTTGCCTTACTTATAAACAAAAAAATTATCAAAGTTGCATTTCGACTTAGAGTCAACTATCATCACATACATATTTAGTAGTAGTTATTCTCAAGTTTCCTGACTCTGATTCTTAGAGTAATATTTTATAATATGTTTTCTACTTCTTAGAACATATTTCATTCCGAGCTTCTTATCTCAAAAACTAGCTATCTTGAAATTTTTTTCAACTTAAAGATATTGAAAGTATACTGTATTAATTATTTAAAAATAATAGTTTTCAATTAAGTCAATTCTAAAAGAGTAAAAATTATAATTTTATTGATGGACAATTTTACTGCCAGTACATAAATGCAAAACATAGCACATGTAAATTTGAAATTTAAACATTTATTTTAAACATTGAAATTTAAAAATTTTTGTACCAGAATTTGAATACCATGCATTTGAATTCCATTCTAAGCATAGAACAATAAAATTAGTAAAAAACATTTTTTTTAAATACATTGAATTGGATGCAAAAATCTAATCTTCGTAACTATTTTTGTAAATTCCATACACACTTCAAGACTATGAATTTGTCGTCCTTGCCTATAATTTTATCGAATTTATTGAAGATTTGGCAACAATTGTCGCCATGTCGTCCAACTGGCATGAACCCTATGTATTAGACACTTTATTCACTGTGAAACATATTTAACCCTGTGGCAGAATTTTATCGAGCTATCTGCGACAAAACTCTCGAGCACTAATATCTTTCTGCAAGATACCTTTAATAATAATAAACATGTATGTTACTAATTTAAAATAACAAAAGCGGTGTGCTTACAAAAGAAAACTATATAATTTTTTTTTAATAGAACATGCAATATTTTTTATTCTAATATTATGGGTGATTTTCTTTTATTTTGTTCGATTAAATGCACGATTCGAATTTTCCATATTGGTAGAAATATATCGAGATATTTAAAATCCACATGAAAATCAATATCAATAACTGTCGAAAATACAATCAAAGCATTATATCGATTTACGATACTATCGGTGTAAATTGAGCGTGCCAAAAAGGGGTTATCAAAATGCATGATTCAAATAATACGTTTAAAATTCTGTAGAAAAGAAAAGTTTTTTTTTTCACTTTTCAAAAGAAAAATCTTCTGCGACAATGTCGCTGCGATTCTGCCACGGGGTGAAAAACTGCCTTAATTTAAGTATGGAATCACGATGTAGGGCTTGTATATTTGTAAAAGGCGATCATACCCCCTGTTGAAAACAATTTTTTTCTGTTAATTTTGCAATCGCTGTTTCATACTTTCCTACGAATGTTACACATGATCATGTGTGTGTGTGTACAATTGTTGAGTGGTTATTATTTTTTTTTATTGTATCAATGTATGTACCAATCAAATATTTGAACGAAATGGGTCGATTAGATCTGATGAAAAAAATATATACATACGATTTAAATTTTATAATTCGGAAGATATTTTACCAATTTATGTTCTATTTCTCTTATTTGAAATTATGTAAAAATTTTGGTCTTTTGCATCTTGCAATGATATTAAATAAAGGAAAAATAAATAATTTTTAAACATGCATTTTTGGATAGAATTATCTTTGAATGTGTAAGTCTTATAAATGTGAGTAAAAGAAGAAAAAAAACTTCCCCGTGTATGACAAAATACGTAAAAAGTGAAGAAGAGGAGACTCGACCCACTCAAAAAATACGACGTAATTTAAGCAAAAATTACACTGGGTACTGGGAAATAAAATTTTTGATTTTCTAATTATCATGCCTATATGGGGTGTGAGGATTTCAGCTCTAAAATCAGTTTTGTTCGGGAAGCTACGGCTTTTTTTTAAAATCTCGAACTGATATTTTTAGATACCATTCCCTACGTAGCATAGAAGTGGGGGGGGCACTTGATATATACATGAGGGAATTTAAAGAATCCCTATTAGGAATGTATTGTTCAATCTCATAAAAACTTAGCGTGTACACAGAAGCCGATTGTAGATTTGAAATCAACGACGCGAAAATATCAAGATCAGTTCGAAAATCTCATACAACAGAAAAAATGTGTTTGATAATGGTAGTTAACATTTTAATTTTTTTTTTTTTAAATGTCTCTTAATTTTTAATGTCTAAAAGTACAATGGAAAAAAGTATTTTTTTTTTTTCGTTCATTTTGCAGATAATTAAAAAGAGAACGCAAAGCAACTGTAAAATATGTTAAAATTAGTAAAAAAAATAATATTATGTACATCAATTTCCTTGGACTTCAAAAACGACTATNTAAATACCTTATTTTAAATGTTATTATATTAGTTATTAACAATTTTTGACAGTCGTGCATTTGTTACAATTGTCCCCCCTTACGGGGTCAATTGCAGGGCCGGACCCAGGGCAGGGCGATCCGGGCGGCCGCCCGGAGCGCAATGATCTAGGGGCGCCAAAATGATAGTTAACAAGATTGAGAGGCGGCAGGCGGAATTTATCATTTTTATTTCTAAGCACATAATTCAAATAATATAATATATTTAAACATTAATGCTAAACCTAGTTGAATTCAATTCAACATGACAAGAATTGATTGTATTTTATATAATATTTTTGGTCTAAATAATATTTTGGTCTAAATAATACTTTGGTTTATATAACATTTTGGTCTTTTTGTATAATATTTTTGGTCTAAAAGACATGCCCAGAAATGAGCTACTGGCTCATTGCAAAGATTTGGAAATAATTTTAACTGATGGAAATTCAAGCGATCTAGCCGATCGCTTGAATTTCCATCTGGAACTAGCCGATTTCCATCTGGAACGCCCTGGAACTAGCCGATGAAATAAGCATTGTTTCGTCATTATTAACAAAAACACTTAAATTAGCACCAAACCTCAGCATAGCATTAAGAATCCTACTTACATTGCCATTCACTGTGGCTTCAGGGGAAAGAAGCTTATCAAAACAAAAAATAATAAAAAATTATCTCAGAACGATGCAGGCGCAAAATCGTCTCAATGGATTGGCAATGATAGCTATAGAACGCCAAATTAGTGACAAAATAGATTTGAAATCACTGGTTCGTGAGTTTCCCGAAGGAAAAGTTAGAAAAAGGGCATTTGAATTACTTTGGTTAGTTAGAATTTATTTATAATATGGGATATTAGTTTAGTTAGCATTACTACACTTTAATCTTTGTTATTTTGCCTTAAATGCTAAATTGCTTATCTTGTTATCTGATGATTGAGTTTTTAATAAAACGTTTTTTTAAATATTTTTTTTTCAATGTTTTCTTGACTTTCTGATACAGTCGCATGAGATTTACTTAAAAAAACGGGGGGGGGGTTCAAAATTAAGGTTTCGCCCGGAGCGCCAAAATGTCTAGGGCCGGCCCTGCAATCTCATACCAGCCCACAATGATAGATTTCAGCCAATCTATTCCAAATGACCTCCAGGCCCACAGGGACCAGGATCCTTNGATTTTTTTTTTTTTTTTTTTTTTTTGAATAAATCCAATTACGGCATCATTTCGTTTTGGAAATGGATGACAGTCCATAATTCCCATTATCGGCATACCTTGATTTGTTTCAATTACGTCTAATTCATGCAAACCGATTACACAGGTTAGGAGTTCCTTTAAAGGGTCCGCATTATTGCGATTGATTTTCCTCATTTGAAAACCATATTACAAAATAACTTCTACAGGCATTTTGGCTCATAAAGTAGCTCGAAATGATAGTGACTTTCTACAATCACTTTTTATACCAGTTGAGCAGGATGTCGGACAGGGGCTATAAAACTGGAAACCAGTTTCCTTAATCAGTCTGAAACGGGAAGTATTTTCCCTTACTAAAATTTAAGGTATTTTTTAGGTTGTGTTGAGGTATATATGAGGTATATTTTAACTTGGTAAGAAAACAACCATAAAACTTATACATCATGAAGGTTGTAACTGAGGTGTAGAAGGTTGTTTTACATATACACTTCAAATCAACTACAGGCTAATGAGGTGATTTTCAAGGTATACGGATTGTTTTTCTGACACTAATAACAAAAAAGATATTTATGAGGTATAAAATTTTTTACCTCAGTTCAACTAAAGAAAGTGAGGTATTTATTGAGGTGCATGAAGTCCTTTTATTTATACCTAAGCTTATTTTGAGGTTGTTTTAAATTCACTTTATATTAACCAGACTGATGAGGTGATTTCTGACACTTGTGACAAAAGAGGTATTTATGAGGAATAAAAATATTTACCTTATTTCATTTAAAGAGAATCAGGTATTTGAGGTGTATGAAGTCATTTTATTTATACATAAGCTTATTTTAAGGCTGTTTAAAGTGACTTCATATCAACTAGACTGAGGAAGTAATTTTTAAGGTATACAGGTTGTTTTTCTGACACTTATAACAATAGAGGAAAGTCCGATACTTATTGAGCTTTAGAAGTCATTTTATTTATATCTAAGCATATTTTGAGGTTGTTTAAAGTACATATCATATTAATTAGCTCACTTCCCAGAGCTCTGTGCGAGCTAACGAATGAAATGAGTGTTGATAATCGAAGTCTATGCGAAAGTCGGTAAGTGTGTGTGACATTTATTGATTTAGTTTCATCGCTTTTAAGCAAACATGCTTCAATTTTCAAACTTACATTTTATTATTTGTGTATTAAAGGCGTGTATTGATCTTAAATTCTTAGAGGCTATTGTTGTAGGCTTAGCAATAAGAGAGAAAAAATCGGTCTGTTTCTCGTCTCTGTTTAGGGTAAAGCTACTGGTGAATCTTTACAACAGGTTAAGCACGGTATATTTTATTGTTAGCTATTTACTTAAATATAACTATTTTTTTATTATGCTTAATATACAGGGTGGTCCCGAATTCATGGTACAAACTTTAATGGTAGGTACAGGACATTGTAACAATAATTTATTGTATAGGAATGTATAGTCGCAAGTGTCGCGGTGAGGCGTAAACAGGAGAAATAACGGCCGAAAGGAAAAAACAAAGATTTTATTGAAAGCGTTGTTGACAAGTGTCCTGCTTACAGTAAGTGTTCAAAATTGCGTCCACCAGAAGCGATACGTGCTTGACAGCGTCGGTGGAGCGATTGGCGTACACGATCAAAGATGCCTGGCATTTCACGCACACCTGCAGCAGCTACAGATATGCGAGCGACCAGATCCTCATCTGAGTCAACTGGAGTCTCATAAATAAGATGCTTTAGATGTCCCCATAAAAAGTAATCGAGGCTCGATAAATCGGGAGATCGGGGTGGCCAAGGGATTGGTCCACCACGTCCAATCCATCGAGCACCAAACGTGGCATTCAGGTAATTCCGTACATCAATGCTGAAGTGTGCTGGCGCCCCATCATGCTGAAACCACATGCGGTTACGAATGGCAATCGGAACATCATGCAGCAGTTGTGGTAGCACTTCTTTCAGAAAAATAAGATAGCTTCCGCCACTGAGTCGCGTGGGTAGTAAGTATGGGCCAATCAAAAAGTCGTTCACAATACCAGCCCACACATTAATACAGAAACGTTGTTGAAACGCATGTGAACGCGTTCCATGTGGATTATCGGTTGCCCACACATGAGAATTGTGCGCATTAACGACACCCTCGCGTGAAAATGTCGCTTCATCTGTAAATAGCACATCACCTACGAAATCCAGCTGCAACGCACATTGCTGCATCACCCACAGGCAGAAGTTCACGCGGAGAGGATAATCTGCCGGATTCAATGCTTGTACTTTCTGAAAATAGAAGGGGTGTAAGCGATTTTCGTTTAACACTCTGCATACAGTCTGATGATTCACACCTACGTCGCGTGCAACAGTTCTTGTGCTTGACTCGGGTCTATCAGCCACAATGTTCAAGATGCTTTCTTCCAACCTTGGAGTGCGTACAGCTCTTAGTCGACCAGCGTCATGTCTGTTGACGTCAATCGCACCTGTTTCACAAAGTTGACGATATAACCGTTGAAAAATTCTATGATCCGGCATTCGTCGATCAGGATACTCCGCGCGATACATTCGTAACGCAGCTCTGCCGTTACCATTTGCACGGCCGTACATGTAATGCAAGTCTGCTTTTTCTGCATACGTAAAGTCACCCATCGTCTACGGCAGCACAATTGTGAATGGCGCTTTTCCCTACTGTGATGCATCATTTTCAACAGCGGCTAGACATCTACTGCCCTCTACCGGCAATGATACCAACCGATCACTCCATTTCTCTTTCCCTTTATTTCCCTTGTTTACGCCTCACCGCGTCACTTGCGACTATACATTCCTGTACAATAAATCATTGTTACAATGTCCTGTACCTACCATTAAAGTTTGTACCATGAATTCGGGACCACCCTGTATATGTTGTAACGTAGCAGTATGCAAGCTGGTTAATTGAATAAAATGCTCATAATTTCTATTATAAATAAATCATTGAAAATTGAAACATTTCAGCAATTTTGCTTTGAAATTCTAACAGCTGTAAGCTGATCTTTTGCTTGAATATCTGTTTGCGTATGCAAAGTTAATATTTTTGTTTATGAGTGGTGGATACCATGTTATACAGATGGGTGACAAAATAATACGAACACCTGTGAAATATCAGAAAATCTTTATTATAGGGAGTTGGACCACCCTTTGACTGAATTACAGATTTAATACGACGTGGGATCGAGGCATAAAGGTCATGGACAACGTTTAAAGGAATATTAAGCCATTCCTCTTGCAAAGTGGCCTCTAATTCCGAAAGATTTGATGGAGGTGGGAATCGGGAACGAAGTTTAGACTCCAAATATTGCCACAAATGTTCAATAATATTTAAGTCCGGAGACTGAGGGGGCCAGGCGAGATGCTCAACTTCATTGTCATGCTCTTCGAACCATGTTTGAACGCACCTAGCGGTGTGGATAGGGGCGTTGTCGTCTTGAAAAATCGGTCGCTCTCCAGGGAATACAGTCTGTACAAAAGGATGAACATGATCCGCTAGAACGCTAAGATAGTCATTAGATTTGATTCTCCTATGCAGACGTACTAGTGGCCCAAGATCACGCCAAGATATCGCACTCCAAACCGTAATGGAGCCACCTCCATGCTTCTCAGTTGGTAAGAGGCATTCAGGATCAAACGCTTCTTTGGGTGATCTCGAGACATAAACGCATCCGGTGGTCTGAAATAACGTGAAGGATGATTCATCGGACCATATTACCTGCTGCCACTGCTGTGGGGACCAGCCTTTGTGACCTCTACACCACTGGCGGCGTTTGAAAGCATTGGTTGCTGTCACCAAGGGTTTACGAATTGCCACTCTCCCATAAATGTTCGCTGCATGAAGTTCTCTTTGAACAGTTCTTGTTGCAACGGGGTCCTGAAGATGACTGTTCATGTCTGATGTTATCTCGGATAACGATTGCTTGTGTTTTCGAGCTACTACGCGCTNGATTTTCTATAAGTAATAAATAATTTTGATGAGGCGTAAGAATACAGGAAAGGCAATATGACTGGCCTCTTCACACATTTTAATTATCCTATAAAACGCAGGACCGATGGTTTTATCGTGGCTTTTTGGTGTATAATGTTCACCAACAAAAATCCGTCAGATCTGACTGTAACTGTGCCCCCCCCCCCCCCTCCAGCTGGAGAGGGGCTCAGAGACTTCTGCTTCACCATCGATTACTAAATAAAATCTTGTGCACAAGATGGCCTCATTATTCTTGTTATTTTGACTAATAATTCATGAGAATATCGGGGTTGTTGCCCTGATATTAAACGATTGTTGATTCTTTATTACATTGATTAAAATAACTATTTCTTGCGAAACTCTGTTGTGATTGACTTTAACGGAAGTCCTTTTCAGAATTAGCTTCAAAAAGTGATTAAAAAACTGTTAGTTTTATGAAATCTGACAATAAGTCTAAAAATATAGACTAGTTTTATTGAGTTTATGTAAAGATTTGCATGTAAAAAGAAAGAAAATCTAATTATCAAATTTATAAGTACCGTAATGAAAGATGTAGGTTCAATTATGGGAAAATAAAAAATTTTTAAATTTCCCTGGAATTATATTTTTTAATTTCTGTAAAGGTTGCAAATGGTAGTACTTTCTTCAGTGTACTTTATTTTGTGGCTGTGGTTCCTGCCACGCCACACTTTTAAGTACTTTTAGCTACGAGGATTGAATAGAAATGAAGTGGAATGCCATTTATCTGAAAAAGAAAATTTATTTCATCCAGTTTATCTAAATCATGAAAAAAAAAAATTATTTTGTTTAATTAATTTCGTTGAAGATCATATGATTCTAATATTTTAAAGTCCGCCTCTATTATTGTAATTATGACTTTCTTACTATAACTCATATTTTTTACTTTTAGGTTCCAATTCTTCCAAGTTTCAACATGGAGACAAAATCAATATTTAAAATAATTTCGTTGGTTTGTAAGAAAATTAAATTTTAGTTTTGAAACAAAGTATTCGAATGTCAGCTGACTAATTTTTTAAATTTGCAGTTTTATAGCTTTAAAAATTCAAGCACCTTAGACATGTACCTTATAAAAATGTGAGTTCCCACAAATAATTTTTTTTAACAGTGGGGTTCTGATAAGTATTATTTCAAGATAATTTAATTGAGTCTATTAAAATTACAGAAGTATGTATTTGAAACCTTCTTTTATAGCTTAACAAAAGACGCAATTACTGCCGAAGGTGTAATATTAATAACTTCCGGTTGATAAATGAAGATCTCTACTAGTGAAAAACAGTAAAGATATACACTATTCTTTATATAATATAAGTAATAGTGAGGTTAAAATTTAATAAACTAGGTGGACCGTATAACACCTAACGTTTGTGAATTATTACTTTCGTAAGTATTAAAAGAAAAAACACATTTAGGTTGAGCTATAAAAACCTAGAGTGTAAAATGTCGCATCTTATTTTGATAAATTAATACCTCTAAAAATACAAAAATATGTACTTGAGGTTACGGAATAATAACCTAAGGTAGGAAAGGAACACCTCACGTTAATAAAAAAATAACGTTTTCAAGTGTAAGAAAAATAATATAATAAATATTTCACTTTATGGAGAGAGAAGATTTGCGCTTCACTCTTATGAAATAGCTCTCTTTTTTTTAAAGTCTTACGGAGTATGACATTTCAAAAAAAAAAGAAAAAAATTATAGTTAAAGCATGAGTAGTATCAAAAATATTATTAAAAAAAATTTTTGGTACTATATCACAGATTCATTCATTTTAAAGTATAATACTTCGGGAAAAAATAACAATTTATTAAATTTTATTTACAAATTATAAAATATATTAAAAATATCTTTCCTTTATAATTAAGACACCATTGAGACTTATGCATATTGAATTTTATTTTATTGTAAATTTATACATTAAATTGTAAAGGAATATAGAAATGACGTACATAAATAGAGAAGGCGCGAACATTTAAGGATCACAAACAATTGGAAAAAAAGTTAAGAAGTAAATGAAAATACTTTTGTAAAAATGCTTTGCATTAATAACAAGAAAGAAAAATATTACTCACCGACACATAATTATAAAAATATACTTTACGTTATAATTAACGTTAAGTATTGACATTGTCAAAAGAATCTTAAAAACAATTTTCGAAAAAAAGATTATTTTATAAATAAAAAGCAAAATTTGAAAGGTTATTTTTGTGGTATCCAAAGTTAATTTATTGTATAAGAATTTTTTTTTTTATATAAATAGAAATTTTATAATTTTTAACTACTTAATTTCTTCTGCTTTTCTTCTTCTTCTTCGTCCTTTTTTTTTTTTTTTCTTTCTTTCTCCTCCTCCTTGTTTTAAAAGATGTTAAGTGTTTGAAACAATACATTGATAAGCCATACTTTTTCTAAATGTGAAATTTTTAAAATAAAACTCTTTCTTTCTATTATTTCTGAGTGGTTGCTTTACAAGCTTCCTTATTTTCCTCTAAATTGCAACATAATATACGGGAAGCATTTCATTGCCTTCTTAGAAATCATAATGTTCTTTATCAAAAATGCTCTGCTGAAAATTAGAAAGCTTTAAAAATGTGTATTTCCCTAAAAGGGTGAAGGTGAACAGAAAAAAGAGTACTCTGAAAAAAAGAATGTGGAAATAAAAGCACTGAAAAGACACTTTTTTTTTAAAAAAAAAAGAAAGGTTATTATAAATTGAAATATTTTATCATTATTGTTTATTGATGCATTGTTCACAACAATGCTCTTTAATATATAATTGTATAACAGAAAAAATAACTTAAAAGTTTTTTAATTTAAAAGTTTCTATTAGTCAACTTCAAATTAAATTTTGCGTGTTAATTATTATTATTATTTTTTAAATACCTGATTACGTACGGATTCAGGTTCAATCGTCTGAATCGAATAGGACGTCAAATTTGTACAAGTGTTAAAGAAGTGCTTTTATGTGCTTTTCTCAGATGCTTTTTTTTTCGGGTGATTTTTCCCCCTGAGATTCATAAAACAAAAAGAGGTTTTGTTTAATATTACTAAGTAATCTCTTGATATAATATAAATGAACATAATTTTTCAAAAGTATAATTCTCATATAAACGGAACTGTTAAGATTTGATACACTGCTTGATTTGATTCATAAATAGTTAATACTATATTATTTCCTGAACGAAGTAGTTATTAAATTAAGATTTAATTTTCGAATTGTATTTATTTAATTTTTATTTTTTTAAAAATTGGTTGTAAAGAAGTTCGTGCTTTAGATTAATTATTTTATTTTAAAGTACCTTATAACTGGAGTTGAACTGCCAACTCATTTTTTGGGTTCATTACTGTTAGTGTTCATCTTAGAGACCTTGAAATTTTGAAACCAACCCAGAAGACAAAGGAACTCTTGGATTAGGACACATTAGTCTTCACGAAGGACTTTTTAATGAAATTAACCAGCTAGAAAACCACGAAAATCTCCCTTGGTTAGATGGCAAGAAGATTCTGACCCATAATCCTTCTACCACTCAGGATATTTTACGTCAAAATTGAAGTCGGTATGAGCCGGAAGCAGAATCTGTACACCCTGGAATTCACACATGTGGTGAGCTCATCTCGTGGCTATCGATTTTTTTTTCTCTCTTTTTTTTAAAATTTAGAAACTGTCTGTTAGATACTTTGAAAGGTAAAATTTTGATTGGAACTTTTGTTTCTCCTCGCTTACATATTAATTTACAATCCTTAATATTTTTCACTCATAGGGAGCTTCACATTCTGGTCGCGAATCATCAAAGCCGTTGACGCAGTTCCTTTGAGATCGCTTCACTCATCATTCTTTACTCTTTAATCTCATTCTATATTCCAATTTTTAAACCTTAATTGCTTTAATAGTCTGTTTTAACTATTTTAGAGACTACAGATTTCGTCAATTCTATGGGAGTATTCGCTCCTCAATTATTCTAGGAACTGCATGATCAGTTCTTTTTAAATCGCGTCCCTCGCTCTTTGGACCCGTTCAGCCCGTTATAAGACCGTTTACCGATAGAGCGACAAACATCTTACACACCTGTTCTCACATTTTAATACTACAGATCTCTTGAAGAACTGCTAGAATAAACAATTCTCACATTTTTACATTACAATACACAATATTGTGAATTTCTCGAAAAATGAAATTAACAGTGTTGAATTTTTCACAACCTGAAATTCCTCTCCATATTACGAAGACTTATTAAAATTAAGAATGGTCTCCCCTTATAAGTTAAGGGCTTTCATATAATTCTTCTCCACTCATCTATAAATTTGTTCGAATTAATTTAACTACTTTTAAGTTGCTGTATTATAACGGCATACGTAATGATTGTAGCCAAAGTAGACATAATTACTCTTCTATTTAAAACAAACATATTCCATGCCGTTAAAGTGCAATATTTTTTTACCTTGTAATATTCAAAATAGTCTGTTTTACATTTTTTCAAACTTCTACCACAAAAAAGAACATCTAAGCTATCAATACAGCGTTTTTGCGCCAAATCTGCCATAATTACAATAAACAAAAACCAGCCTATTATTTGTGGTGAACAAACAATGAAATCTGGATTTATTATCCACTGCTTACTATTACCAAGTGCTCCAATTATCATTGAAAAAACATCTAAGCATATTTTGCACAAAGTAATAAATAACGGAAAAGAAAATACGTTTTCTAAGAATTTTACGCAATGGATCAGTTCTTGAAATTCTTCCCAGGACTTGATATTTCTACGATATTTAAATTTAGTGCAATGCCTTATAATCAGGTAACAGTTGAAGGAAAACAAAAATGTAACTACAAAAGGAACACATAAATTTGAATAAGATATTATAATGTCTAAAATGACAACTATGTAGTTAGATGCATAATCGAGTGTTAATCCGTATGTTTTGCACAAACTTTTTTGCTGGTTAGTTTTTAAAGATTCCGAAGCAATTTTATAAGAAATAAATAAAAATGGTGGATAGAAAAAAATAGAAATTATAGTTGCGAAAGCTATTATATTTCTATGTCGACTCAACGTTATGCTTCTACACAATTTGCTGATTAGTATTTTTATGTCTTCTTTTCGATTGTACAAACTCCACCATAAAATAAGGTTACAAATTTCTGACATGAGCAAACTTATTCGAAAATCATTTTGTGATTTTTGGAGCATTGCACACAAGATTATTTTAAAAATAAAAATTGCTCTAGATAGATGAAATATGAACATAAATATTCTACTAAGAATTTCATTGGGAAGAGAAAGTCCAATTGAATAGAAGAGACAAGACGTAAATTTTTCTATAGCAGTTTCACTTGCAGAATCATTTTTGAGAAATATTTTTTTCTTTTTACATAATGTTTTCTTACGGCTACTTAATTTTTTTAATAGTAAGGGAATTATCACTCGCCTATACATTATTGTAATTCTTTGTAGCATTGCTAGTTTGGGGAATATGTATATGAACAGTTAATTATTTCTACTAAAATGTTCTTATGCAAATTACATCGAAAATTATATTACATGCCTTTCAGCTCTGAATTGTAATTTTAAAATTATTATTATTATTACCTGAAATACGTATTGGGAATTAGTTCTAAAAAAAATTACCGGAGAGAAGCGCTATTATAGCACTACCACGCCATTCATACTGTATTTTACTTACGTTCTGCAGTATTTCTTAGTATATGCGTTTTATTTCTAAGAATTTCCACACTATTAAAATAATCGTTTTAATAAAATATAAAGGCTATATAATAACAATTATTTTCTCTTCACTTAAGTGGTTGTTATACTCAATTTACAATAATGATTTATCGGGGTAACCGTCTGCTCTCAGCTGTGTTTATTAGTCAACGGTTCATTAAACAGATTAACAACAACTCAACAATTCATTATATAGATTAAAAACTTGTTTATCTTTTTAGACTTTCTTATTAATCAATAAAAGATTATCAAATATTTCAATGCAATTCATTAAAAACTCTTTTCATGAAACAGCTTTAAGATTTCATTTTATGTCATCTAGTTAAAATCGAAAACCAAGGTATTGATTTAGCATTTCTTTTTTTGGTATTTAGATATTATTATCTACATCAAGATGGGCTGTGGGCTGTCGATCTTTTCTTATGGCAATGTAGCATAAAGTAAATTGCGTTTTCTAGCTGTAGATCAATAATATGAAAAGTGAAGTTGAAAAGATTGAGCGTAAATAATTACAAAAAATTTTACTCTTTCTTTACTAAATTGCATCTACCCTCCATATATTTTCAGGATCAAAAATCCCAAACTTATCGAGAAAAAGTTATGTTAATTCGGAGAATATAAGCGTTTGCGTCTGATTTCGTTACTTAAAATATCACCTGCTTAATTAATTATAGCATATTTAATGTTAGACACTCGAATTAATCCAATCACCAAATGAAAACTAAATAAAATATTCTGTTCGTAATTTTACTCATTGAATAGAACTTAGTTACACAACCTTTTTCTTTCTCTTCTATTTTTGTTTCTGCGCATTTTGATCGCATATCAAAATCGAAGGCAAAGAGAATGTTCCTTTTTAGACGCACTAAAATCTCAACCAGCGATTTCAAATCAATTTTTATATCAAAAAATGACATTTTAAATGCAGTTGGTTGTTGTTGTTAATTTACGTCGCACTAGAGCTGCACAATGGGCTATTGACGACGGTCTGGGAAACATCCCGGAGGATGATCCGTAGACATGCCATCACAATTTTGATCCTCAGCGGAGGGGATGACACCCCCGCTTCGGTAGCCCGACGACCTGCGGTTGGAGATAATTTACTATACACGTATTAATCTTATTTTTATATATTGATTATTATATATTGCACAGGATGTCCGAAAAGTATGGAAATTAATGGTAAAATATCTCCAGAAATATGCAGCAATTTAATAAAAAGTTTATAGTGCTATGTACATTTTACAAGAGGATATTTTAAGAGATACGAAAGCTACTTCGACACAATAATTATAAATAATTATATCAGTAGTCGCCAATGAAATTAAAATAATTAAAAATTGCATTTAAAAAAAAAACGTATAATAACGTAATTTTATAATATTACCTTATTACGCTACATTTTAAGATAAACTTATTTAAATTGGTGCCTAAACTTACTAACTGTGTTCGAAATTATTATTTTTTGATGCAAATTACAATATTATACTATTATAAATTGCTGTCTAAGAGATTCGTTAAAAGATTAAAAACTTGAGATTGGTGTTGAGTTTGGAGTTATTACGCAGGTTTTTAAAATAACAATTTTATTTAAAATAACATTATAAACACATCCATATAAATATATATATTTTTTTGCAATTTGACATGTAGCTAATTAGATATTTCCAATTTAACTATTTTTATTCAATTTTTGTCGCTTATATCTCCATCTTGAAACAAAAGGGAGAAACATGTCTGTAAAAATGAGATACTTTTTTTCTGAAGAGTCCAAATAGACAATAAAATATAACAGCCCCCCCCCCCAACAAAGGCGTATTTGGTTTCATTGTTCAGACACCTAAAATATAATACATTTTGGATTCAGTTAAAAAAATTTATGTATTAGAGCACTGATAATAGCTCTTATGTTATTTTTCCAATTATTCTAATGACATTCTTTATTTTTTATTATGTCCAAAATTAAGAAAATGTGATTTAACTTAATTAAAAAAATGTGATTTGCAAAATACTGAATTACTGATTTAAAAAAAAAAAAAATTATGTCTTATATTGTTGAAACTTTATGCATAAATCTAACAAAATATCGATACCGATTCCAAACAAATAGTCAAAATTTTAGTAATTAACAACAACTTGGAAACAAACAACTTGGAAAGTTTTAGAAATTTCATGTATCTATATGATATCGATATTTTCCAAAAAAAGGGTGGGCATTTAAATTTTATATAAGATTTTAAATGTATACTACTTGTATAATTATATAAATTATTTTTTAGGTGCGAAACTACCCTAAATAAATAAATGAATAATAATAATAATAATAATAAGGTGAAGAACAAGACGAAGTAGATCATGAAAAAAAGGAGAAAAAGAAATCAAAATAAAGTAAAAATTTTTTCAACAAAAATGCTTCAAACATTTCATTTTCGAATTCCATGGTTTCGATTTCTTACGCTGGGTTCGAAGATCACCGAGTTCAAGAGCTATACTTAGGGTTCATCTATATCTTTCAAACAGAGAATGAAAAGAAAAAAAAAACATTTTTCAATACTGAAAATACTTTTAAAAAAATAAAATTTTTACAAGCATTAAAAATTTTTTTCGAATTTTATAAGCATTAAAAATATTTTATTCTAAGGGTAAGCAAGTGGCTTCCCACATTCCGCTGAGAGCATTGGGCAATTTGCAAGTCATTAAAAATCATAGTTCACCATCAATCACGGAAAATGCGTTTAAAGATTTATAATTACTATTTGCATTTTAAGTAAATAAAATCACTGTACTATTTGCAAGCTCATCACAGTGCAATCTTACAATTTAATTATCTTCAATAGGTATAGTGGGAAAATAAAAAAAGAATTATCCCACACCCCGCACAACTTTTGATCTAACTCAGGGGTTTCCAACTGGCGGCCCGCGAAGCTTTTTTTTTTGGCCCACGTACTAAAATATATTAGTTGTCATTTTTTTAGGACAATTTTCGAAAAAAATCTATATGGATTTAAAATACTTTACTCGTTAATAAAAATCTAATTTGTTTGTTTCCGTGAAATTTAACATACCAAACTGTGCAACGAAATTTATTTTCCAGGTTTTGCATCCAAGGAAATATTTATTCAAATACAAAAATAATCGTGTATGTTGTTNGGGTTTAAAATACTTTTCTCGTTAATAAAAATCTAATTTCTTCGTTTCTGTGAAATTTAACATACAAACTGTGCAACGAAATTTATTTTTCAGGTTTTGCATCCAAGGAAATATTTATTCAAATACAAAAATAATCGTGTATGTTGTTCTTTTTTTACTTCATTTCTTTTGTATTTTGTGAATATAACTTAGCATGTGCGTATCAGAAATTTTCTCGAAGATCTCCGATTTAACTTTTTGAAACCACTCATTTTGGACGAAAATATTTTCACACACGCTTGTAAATTTTAAATTTAAATTGCAAATATCTATTCTCTGGTGGTTGCAGCAGACAAACCTCAATTTTCTCATTAAATATTTTGTGTGTTACTATGTAAGTTTTAATACCTTAACAATTAGGTATCTGTTGCACATTAATTGTTTAATACATAGGTGCACATTAAGTTATTGTTGCCCGAATTTTTATTATTTATTTAATATTTTTAAAAATGTTATTAATAACAATTAAATATTTTTAAAAATCTACTTCCCATTTTAATTTGTAATTCAATACTTTTGTTTCGTACAACTTGGTAAAACTCTGACAGTAATATTTAATGTTCCTTCAAACATAAAAGAGTCCTACAAAACATTTTGATAAAGTTGCTGCCCACCATTTGATTTGTGTTTCTAATTGTGGCCCCCGGTCTCATGCAAGTTGGAAACCACTGATCTAACTAGTTAATGCGTTAGTGCAGACGATATTTTAAGTTATGAAATCGGATAGAAAAATGTACTTTCTCTTTATAAACATACCTTTTTCTTCGACTGAATCGGACCCTCAAAATATGGGAAATAGCTGCACTCAAGAAAATATGGTTCCATTTGTTTAGTCAGGAGAGGAATCGATTATCCAAACCAAAGATAGTTTCATAAAAAAAAGGTTAAAAGCAAAAATCATTTTTAATAATTATTTATTATTTTCTTTATTTTTATTAATAAAGATCAAAACAATTTTAATCTCGAGGTATGCAAATTTTTACATCATTTTAAAGAATGCAAATTTATATGGAAAATAAATTTGTATGAAGTCGGTCGAATAGTACTGAGAAATCGATTTTAAATATCTGTCTTTTTTAAAATTCGATAAGTACACATGTTTTCAGTTTTTTATTTTTTATTTTTTTTATTTTTTAAGAATACCAAAATGTAGGAAAATTATTGAGGAATTCAATTATTCGGTGAAATCACCTTTTAACTTAAAAGTATATATATATATTTAAAATTAGAAATCATTTAACTTAGAATGAATGCATTGTCATTCTTACTCAAAAATAGTAAATAAAAACATTTCATGCAGTATTATTTGACTGAAAGCTATGCTATTTCTCAATAAAATGGAATTAAAAAATCAATTGTTGACTATCATTAATGGATAGTTATAGAAAATGGCAGAAAATGCATTAAACTAATATATATATATTTTCCTTTTTTAAGAAACTGTGTTGCATTTCATTAACTTTATAAAACCATGAACTTAAGCAGTCATATCTTATGATGAGCATCAGTGTATATGATGCGATGATAGCCTATGAGTCATGTGTATCGGCTTTAGTCTTCAAGTATGATTTAAATATCTATGGTTAAATTCTGATCGAGATCATTCGAATAAATCAAAATTATTGCGTGCACTTATTCTTAATTCAGTATTATCGATATAGCAACTAGCACTTATCAACTTAAATCTATCATCAACTTAACAAATACAAGTGAGAAAAGTTTTTCATTCCTTTAGAAGAAGTTTTATTTGTAGTTGAAAATGTTGAAATACTACTTTTTAAATATCCTACTCTTAGAGTCCTTAAATTTCTGGTTAGGTCGCTTTTGAATTTTGCTAATAAACACTTTAAAAACACACACTTCTCGCACATAATATAATAAATTTATTTCCCTTCATATGTTCCAGGAAAAAGTTGCAGTCTTCCAGTCCCCAAGAGGCCTGTCTGACCTTTCCTCTTTTTTTCTTGTGCCAGACTTAATTTACAGGTTCGCTTGATTGCACTTACTCAGGTGAGGAAAAATCATTTAAGCGTGGCGCAATATATGCTTATGCCATTAAAGCTTACAACAAACCCCATGCCTTACATCTTTAATTTAAAATAATTAAATTGGCAGATTATAGTTTAGTAATCTACTAATCATAATCCTACTTTTTGGAAAATTATTTTTCCATTGTAACTAAATCCTTTTGTTCACATTTATAACACTCGTTATAGGAAATTAAATTCTGTAAAAATTACTGATATTAAATTTTAACCTCTTGCAGTCTTATCAGTGGCGTACAGGGCTACCAAGAAGCCAAGAAATTCTCTGATGCTATTTCATTCCAGGACATAATACCGCAAAACAAAATCTATTGGTTGGATAAAGAAAACAATAAATTTTATTTTAATTGATATTTTTTAAAAAAGGAATAAATGCGTTAATTTATTTGTATTTTTAAAGAAAATCAATTAAATTCAACTTTTTCTTATCGGAGAAGTAAATATTGGATATATTTTTCTACATAATTTCTGTGATGTTTAAAATTTTTTTACTCTTCAAAATTTAGGAAAAAAATGGCAGAACCAAAATGTAAAAAAAGAAAGCAATCAAATGTTCAAATCCAAAAGAGAAGGGAACATTAAAAACTTAGCATGAGACAAACTAGAATGAAATTAAAAGAAAACCCTATATTGAAGATAGTAAAAAAGAGAGAGAGAGAGAGAGAGATAGCGTTACCACCAAAGAAAAGCCTGTGGAAAAATTAAAAGTGTTCAAGAAATAAATGAACGTGAAAAGAGAAAAATAAGAAAAGTTTGGAAAGAAAAAGCAGGAGAATATCGTAAACAATAAAGAAAACGTTTGGAAGAACCTGAAGGATTAATCATATATACAACTCCGAGCTCATCTTCTCTATTGAATAATAATAACATTGTCAAAGAAAATAATTCTAATTAAAAAAGAAGATAGAAGAGAAAAACTAAATACTAGACTTGAAGGATATAAAAAAAAAAATTAAGCAGATTTCAGAAAAGTAAAGAGAAGAATGTCCGTTGACTATTACATCTCCTTCGTAGACAAGACCGAATTTCAAATCTTGTAAAAAATAAAATAGAAAACTTGGCCATTATTATAAGGACATATAACAAAAATAAATAAAGGCATTTGTGTAATTTTTATCACTTTTTTAATTACTTTAATTTAAGAAAATTTTTTAGTCTATTTATGCCTTTTTAGTGAGAATGACCCTGCTGCATTTATCTCTATGTTTGACACTCTGTATCTCGGAAACTATCCATTTTTGGATATTGTGTCAATGAGAACTTTTGATCAGAATGTTTTGAACTACCAAGCTTACTAAATTTCCAGTCTATTTGTCAGAGAAATAATTTTCATAAGATTTTTGCGGGTTCCTTTTGTTTGTTCGTATGTTTCTTTCTTTTTTAATTACGTCTTACTACAGCTGCACAATGGGCTATTGGCGACGGTCTGGGAAACATCCTTGAGGATGATTTGGAGACAACATGCATACATCTCATTCCATTTTACAGGGAGTATACATTCACAACCATCGCTCCGTAGATCGTAATTTATTCTTGAACCAGAGCATGGTTATTGAAACCCCGACAGATTTTGTGGCATCAGCCAGATTAACTGTAACTGTGTAGTAACTGTTTAGTTTTAGTTTCAGTTTGCTTTTATGTTTAGTTTCAGTTTGTTTTTGTGTATCTCGTTAAGTTGTTAATAAATGTGTTTGCGAGATGCTAGATCCTGCTCATTTATTTAATATGTACTGAAATAATACATAACAACACAGATTTAGCTTGCAACAGTCACTATTTTGAACATGGGGAGTCATCGGCCGACAGAGCAAACTCACGACCTCTCCTGTGTTCTTTTGTATTTTGACATTTATAATTACATGGGGCCAGGATAGCCTGGTTGGTAGGGTGTTGGACTCGTGTTCGAAAGAACGGGAATTCAAATCCAGTCGGCCGAAGAATCCTCGTGTATTAAAGTGACTAGTGCACAGTAAATCTGTAGAGGTCACTAAGTCCTCTAAACTCCTACTTCTAGGGGTACTGATCCAGGAGTTCTCGTGTCTTCTGGATTTGGGTCAAAATTGTAAGGCTATGGAGTTGAACATTGGTAGTCATAAACTCTAATTTAGGTCGACTGTTCAACTACGGTTAGAAAGAAAAATAAAATTTATAATTACGTACTTCAAGATTATGTAAAAATTTAGGTGCCTTAGAAATCTAATTATTTTTGAACTTTTATTAATTAAAAAAATATATTTGTATGGAATTATCATTGTTTAAACAAACTTAATTATGTGCAAAAGTATTTTTATTACATTTAAAACTTTTTGAGATATGACGAAATCCGTAATAAGTGAAAATAACATTAAGGGTCCCATATTGTTGATCGTTCTCATGATCATCTAGATTTTTTTTCTTCTCTATTCTGATTCCGTCGGAAAAATAAGTGTGTTATTCAGAGAGAGTCCGGTTTAATGTCTGATTTCGTAACTTATATATTTTAGATGATCTTATTTATAATAGTAGTAGTAGTAGTTCATTTACATCGCACTAGAGCTGCACAATGGGCTATTGGCGACGGTCTGGGAAACATCCCGGAGGATGATCCGAAGACATGCCATCACAATTTTGATCCTCTGCAGAGGGAATAGCACCCCCACTTCGGTAGCCCGAAGACCTACACGTGAAGTTGAGCACTTTACAGTAGAACAGTTTAACGTGGACCCATACCGCACATCCTCGGTCCCTACGCAGACTGATCCAAGTGGTCACCCACCAGCACACTGACCTTAGCCAGTGATGCTTGACCTCGGTGATCTGCTGGGAACCGTGTCTTAACGATCAGACCACTGCGGGACCTTATTTATAATAGAGCTGAGCTGCATACCATTTAACCATGATTAGTTTAAAAACTAGCTGAGAGACCATTTTCGTTGCAATGAATTCATTTTCCTTTGTTCAATGACGCATGTGCACGATTCGTCTCAGAATTATCCTTACTGCGATAATAACGTAAAAATACTAGAACTTCATATATAAATCTGGCAATAACATGAGTTACTTAAAAAATACAAAGAAACGAGAGTTCTTTGATCCAACGCCATGTTAATAAGTGTACAAGTCAAAAAATTTCATACCTTATAATTCCATTTTAAGCTTTTTTTGATCATTTTGTAAATCCATGTTATATTTTAACATTGTTTATTTTTATTTAAAAGACCATTTATACTCTTTCTAATATATCTATCTTGTAAATCGAAGTAAACATTTCATGACGTTATGACTAGGTAAGTTTGTTTATGTGTCTTAATATCAACGATTTTCTTCTTGAAATGAAAAATACGAAACATTGTATCATATTTTTACCTTATTCTAGTTTTAATCAAAGTTTTCAATGCTTAGTTCAGTAAAAGATAAATAAATTTTGAAATCTTGTGCCGTGTTTTTAAGAATGTGGTTAAACATTTACAATGCATTCTCTAATATAGTTCTCATATTTTTATTTTTTATAGTATGTTATCCATTAGACAGTTATGAATAATAATTTTCCTAACTTTGTGAAATAACTTTGTGCTATATTTAGTTCGTTTTGTTACTATGTAAACAGAATGTGAAAATGGAAAATTTAGGTTTTGTCAGAACTCAAAATCGCTTTACAAATTCTTAAATAATAGAATTAGTAGTGAAAATGATTAATTGGCTTAAAGATAAAATAATTGGATAAAGATAATTGTTTTTCTTTACGTTACAAGATCTATAAGACTTAGAAACATGAAATTTTGAATGTGCGTAGAAAATATGCAAATAGTTAGAAAGAAAACAAGAAAATACAATTTAATTATTAGTTTTATTTTTTTTATAACCGCGGTTGAACAACCGACTCAATTTTGAGTTTACGGCTACCGATGTTTAACTCCGTAGCCTTGTAATTTTGAACCCAATCTAGAAGACATTTGAACTGCTAGATTAATCNAAGAAAACAAGAAAATACAATTTAATTATTAGTTTTATTTTTTTTATAACCGCGGTTGAACAACCGACTCAATTTTGAGTTTACGGCTACCGATGTTTAACTCCGTAGCCTTGTAATTTTGAACCTAATCCAGAAAACAATTGAACTGCTAGATTAGTAACCAGAGGTATTTATTTGTTATGAGAACTTGGAGGACTTTGTGACCCCGACAGATTTAACATGCACCAGTCATTATTTTATACATGGGTATTCTTCTGCCGGCTGGATTCAAACTCCCACTCTCACGAGTCCAACGCCCTATCAACCATGCTATTCCGGCCAAATTTATTAGTTTATTTTATAACAGTCATTGCACAGCCGACCCAATTTTCGAATTTACGACTACTAATATTCAACCCCGTAGCCTTGTAATTTTGAACCCAATCCAGCAGTCCCTGGAGCAGGTGAGGGCTGTTATATTAATACAGTTTGTATAAATAAAAGNAAAACTAGGGCGCAGGCATGATGATGAATTTTAAACTAGTCTTAGTTCATTTAAGCATATTTTCAATAAAAATATTAATGTATAGTTATTTATATATGTACAGAGAAAGTGAAAGTTTTTAATTTTTTTTACTAATAAAATAAATGCAAAAGAAAAAGGTAAACAATATTCTCCAATACCTTTAGTGAAAAGTTACAGAGTAAAATTAGTAAATTGTAGTATTTAAATAAGCTTTTGAATATCTGCAAAAAATTATTCATAATCAGAACAACTTTGTCAAAATTTCTGTGGACTAGGAGTTAAAAAAAAAAAAAGTAAGTGAGTTAAAAAAAGTGAGTTAAAAAAAAAAGTGAAGTGAAAAAAAGGAGTAAGTGAGTTAAAAAAAAAAAATACATTTGAATAGAGGAAGGGGTACTGTGGATTTATTTCTAAGTTTTGTCGTTTAGATTGTTAAATCGATATAACCTAATATCGCGATATAAAAGGGTTGATTATATCGATTTAAGAAATTTCTATATCGTCCAGCCCTAGTAACCAGAGGTATTTATTTGTTATGAGGACTTTGTGACCCCGACAGATTTAACATGCACCAGTCATTATTTTATACATGGGTATTCTTCTGCCGGCTGGATTCAAACTCTCACGAGTACAACGCCCTATCAACCATGCTATTCCGGCCAAATTTATTAGTTTATTTTATAACAGTCATTGCACAGCCGACCCAATTTTCAAGTTTACGACTACTAATTTTCAACTCCGTAGCTTTGTAATTTTGAACCCAATCCAGCAGTCCGTGGAGCAGGTGAGGGCCGTTATATTAATACTGTTTGTATAAATAAAAAGAGCATTTTGTAAGCTGATATTATTTAATTGATGTTTATATTGAAAATATTTCTTCATTATTTTTGCTTTCTTTTTAATTATATAAAGTACATTCGTTAAATTTTAGTGCAAGAAAAAAAATTGTCATGATTTATGTAAATTTTTGGCTTATATTTTTAAGGATTTATTAAAGGGTCTATTAAATATCAGAGAGAATAAATGTCATACGGGTTTAAAGTATCAGCTCTGCTTTTGATGGTGTATTGTGGCTAGGATGTGAAAGAGCAACAGTCCCGGGCATCCAGCCAAAACGAGCGTTCAACATATCAATGGAGCACATTAAAGCTTTATATCAATTAGCAATTAGTTTTAGATAATTACAATTGTAGAATAATTATCTTATTATAGAATGTAATGTTTTAAAAGACAAATATCTGTTAATTTTGAACATTTAATCAACGAAAAAACAGAACCAATATTGAAATCTAGCGAATTTATTTTTTATTACTGATAAAGTTTGTGACAGATAAAAAAATTAAAGCCTGATAGATTTCAGAAATTTAGAAACGCCTTTATACTATTACAATCAAATAGGTTTCGATGTCTTTCATCCCGGTCTCATTTGATTCAGCATATTTCAATATCATTTTTGTTTCATTCTTACTTTATTAATTTGTTTGCGACAGTTAATTGTATACCTCTTTTACTACATTTTGGAGGAGTTTAAAAATATAATATTGAGGATTTGAACTTTTTTGTATGCCTCTTTTATTACGTCATCATCACACCCACACACAACTGTCTACACTAAATAATGCTATATAAAATGAGATAGTTAAACAAACTTGTGTAGTTATTTAAATTCTTATTCAAAAGTATTAGTTAATTTTTTTTTTGAACTGACAATTTCTGTCCTTTTTTAGGTATTTTAAAGTGCTATTTAAAACTGCTGCATATCACATGAAAGCATTAAATATATCATTTGTACAATTTTAAAGTAAAATAAAAGGGAATTCTGATCTTTAGAACCAGATATTAAATAGTCTGATGATCGAATGATGGGGCAAAAAAAAATTTTTTTTACCTTTTAAACTAAAAAATTGTTAATTTATAAATAATTTATTAACACTCAAATTGCTTGAAGGATGTTCCCTTCTAATGACAACAAAGTTTTTTGTTTTATTCAGTCATTTATTAATATTTATTATGTGCGACAATGTAAAAATGAAAAAAAATGCATTTTGGTCTTCTGAGGGCCCCAGCTCCGAATAAAACTCTAAAAAAAGAGGGGGGAAAGTAGGATCTGGGGGCCGTTGTCATCTTGGGGCCCCAAGCGACAGCTTATTTAGCTTATACGTAAATCCAGCCTTGATTTTACCCAACAACATGTGTTGTCTGTAGTATTTTTTTTTCTCCAGAAAAAAGATTAATACTAGATAGATTGTTATTGTATAGTAATTCATTTAACAAATTGTTTAGTTTTAACTAATTATATGCTTCTATTTCATTTAAAGAAATCCAATATCATTTACCCAACAACATGTGTTGTCTGTAGTATTTTTTTTTCTCCAGAAAAAAGATTAATACTAGATAGATTGTTATTGTATAGTAATTCATTTAACAAATTGTTTAGTTTTAACTAATTATATACTTCTATTTTATTTAAAGAAATCCAATATCATTTACCCAGTGTTCTTTCTGGACTTAAAAATGGGCAGGGTGTTAGAAACTGAAAGGTACACTTTTTATCCCATATATATTACAGTAAAGGACATTGCTCAAAGATATTAGAATTGGCTTTTAAGACTTTGAAAATAGACAAAATTCTTAATTTTTAATTAAAAAAAAACCTAATTTGTTATTAAGGAAAATTATTTGAAACTAAAAATAGTTTTTTAATTAGATTTGTTCATTCTATAAACTGGTTATAAAATAAGCATTATTGTGGAAGTTTTAAAATTTGCATGTTGTGATAATAACTTTTTAAAAATAACGCAGAATGTGGATTTACGATACAATATGAATTGCTGCAAGTGTAAAAAAAGTGATTAATAAAATATGAAATTCACTAGCCATAACTTCGTATTAATTATATCAGAATCAAAAGAGTAATATAATAATGATAGACATATGCCAAAAAATATGTCTATAAATGGTGTTTTAAGATAGAAACGATCTGAATTGAACACATGTCAAAAAGTGACTCCTTTACCTGAATAACTTAACTCATAATAACATGCTCTAAAAATTGGAGAGATTTCCGTATTGTGATCTATGGCAGAATAATCGCCAAATGTTGGAAACTTCCGGGCAATGTCCCGCAAGAAACTGAAAAAAAATACCACAGAAAGNAAAAAAAAAAAAAAAAAAAAAAAAAATCAGAGAAAGGGACCAACTCGAAAGGTATAAATTGTCCACCCCTGACAAACATCTGCATGTTTTCTTGAAAAAAATTTGCAAGTTTAAAATCTATTAGGCTCCTTGGCGATTGTAGTTGGTGCTACAGATTACGATATAGAAATATCCCCGAAAATATCAGAATAAAAAAAAAAGGCTGAAAATGACCACAAAAGCTATTGGATAACATGTATTTATGAGAGTCGTTGTGAATCGTACGTGTCACAAAGTGATCGAATTCTAAATTCGCACATTGTAATAATGTATGAAAGATATTGGAATTTGAAAAACCTTGAGTAAAGAGCCAGAAATACGTTATAAATAACAGCCAAGAAAACTATTATTAAAAGTCAATTATGATAGAATCCTCATAATTTGAACGCCTTATAAAGTGATGACTCAAATTTGAAATTTAAACATCATATTAAACCTTACGAAAATATTGGAAAACATAAAAACCATGCAATACCTATGGCAATTATGTATCTAGACAAAACTTTTTATCATGTGACAATAACTAACTTAAAATAAATTTTATGATAATAATTTTTTAGAATAAATATTTAGAATTTAGGTTCAGTGTGGATGTGCAAATAATGACACCCTTCTCATACTTTAGTTTGTAAAAATAAATATCAACATTTCAGCTTTTTATTTTTTGACACTTCTCTGTTGGGTTACTGTTAATAATATTGATTAATAAATATAAAATTGGTTAAATTTTTTTGACAGATATATGTATTTGAAGAAAAACAAAACAAACATTTTTCCTATATTATTATTAAATAAAATATAATACTACATATATTAAAAGAATCTCTTTAGGAGTTCCCATAACCTAGAGCATCTGCCCTAGTAGATAATAAAAATCACACTATTGTAGTTTCAAAGCTACAAATGTTCAAAGAATGTTTTATTCAATATATTAATAGCTTTTTTTTAAAACAACTGTAGCTGTTTATATATTAACAAAATGTAAGGTAACTTATTTATTTCTTAGCAACTTTCTAGTTAAATTGAATATATTCAGAGTTTGCAAGTTTTAGGACAGAATTTATTCAAATAATTGAATTATAGAAATTTTTTTTATCCTTATAATGCTTGTGTGTAAGAATTATGTGGCATGATCTAACACTTTATAATTGATACAATTTAAATCTACAAGACAAACTTCAATGTATATAACTCTTTTACTCAAATAACAAATTATATAACAATTTTATTTGTAAAATACTTAAGTGTAAGAAATATAACATAAAAATATTTCATTAACTAAATTTATATCTATGTTACATACTAACAAATAAGAAATTTTTGATTGTAAGCAATGTAATGACAAGCAATAATTTTTTTCTTTCTATTAGTACACATTTGAATAATCTGAAAACTAGTACAAGTATTGTGAACAATGTGGCAAAGCAAAATTCCACAGCCATGTTGGGGGTTACTTCTCCTATTAGTACAGCTATGCCAAAGCCTGAAGATATTGTTCGTACAAATGAATTAGAGAAGGTCCTTCGAGAGTTTGGGCTATTTGAGTCTAATGAAGAACTTGCTCATCGGTAAGATTTTATTTTTGTAATTTTTCCTCTTTTAACATTTAAGTATGAGTTATTAAATGTTTGATAAGAGCACAAGAAGTGCTAGATTTCTTTTTCTTTCAATAAATAATATGACATGAAATATTCTCTGGTACCTTGAAAAAGGTTGCATGTGCCAGGGTGTACTAATTATAGATGTTTCTGTTTGTATTCCTAAAATTTAATACCAGAATTATTTTTGAGTATTACTAAAAGTGACACATATCTAAGTTTTCTTGTATTTTATATTTATGTATTGAATATTGATGCAAACTTTATTTTAGTATGGAAGTATTAAGCAAAATCAATCAGCTCGTCAGGCAATGGATTAAAGAAATAAGCTTAAAAAAAGTAAATACATTTTTTAAATTCATTTTTTTACCAACTGTCTAAATGTTTACTTATTATGATTAATTATTTTCAGAATATGCCTCCAAATATAGCTGAAACAGTGGGTGGTAAAATCTACACGTTTGGGTCCTACAGATTAGGTGTTCACACTAAAGGTAAGTGTGTTGCAATCATTTTTCATGAAATTTATAAAAATGACAATACTTAAATCATTTAAGAAATCATTTCATTAATTATAAGAAATTATTCTGTTAAACAAATGTGTGAAATTATAACACTTTTTACAACATCAAAAAATTTTTACAACATAAATGTGTTTTGATATTTCTTTTCAATTCAATAGGAGCTGATATTGATACCTTATGTGTAGCACCAAGACATGTAGAGAGGACAGACTTCTTTTCTTCATTTGTTGAATTACTAAGAAATCAGCCTGAAGTTGAAGATCTACGAGTGAGTAATATTAATTTACTTTTTTTTAACATTTTATTTGTGTGGATGAATAAGTCACAATAGTGTTAATTTGGATTAATTAAAATAAAACATGAAAAAGCAGGGGTCTGTCTAGACCGAATTTACTACCGTTTAGCGGTACCTTCACAAATTCAACGTTAGCAAAAACGGTAGTTTCACAAAATACTTTTTCTTAAATTTTATTTTTGTATCCTGAAAGAAAAGATAAATCAAAAATTTTTTTTTTTTTGATTTTTTAATATAATTTTTAATTTTCTCAAATTATGCCTAAATTTTCACAATCTGTCTCAATTTTCACAAAATAGGTACCTTTCAGAAAAACCTAGACAGACCCCTAAAAAGTAAATTGCATAGTTAATGTGTTTTAGTTTACTTTAATACTACAGCACAGAACCCGTTATCCGGAAATCAGAAAACCAAAAAACCAGAACGAAATTCAATAAATTTTTCTGCCATTTTTTAAATTTTTTTTTTTTTCCTCATAAGATTTTGGGATTTTTCTTTCTTTTTTGAAAGATGTTTACCTTACCATCATTTTGGAAATAATCATTAGTGTATTCCTTTATCGACTTTTCTTCTTTTTAAGATTATTTCCAAAAAAATTTTTTTTTTTGTTGGGTTTAGCAATAAAAAAAACGGCTTTTTGTAGCGATTCAGAAAACCGGAAAAATCAGTTATTCGGAATAGCGATGATCCCAATCGTTCCGCATAATCGGTTCCATACTGTAGTTTGAATAGATCTGATGAGATGTATTTATGTAATACCAGTTGTTTTTGGTGATCAGCTAGTCTATCTCAAGACTGTTTTCCGTTTCAGCTAATTTTTCTTGAATTTGTTTCTGCCATTATAAAACATAATTAACAATTCTGAAATTGCAAACATTTAGGAAGGATTATCCACAAAAATTTACAAAAGTGTTTGAAATAATCTTTTTTTTCTCCTCTGGAGCATCATGCATACAACTAAACACTGACTTTCTTCTATCTTGCATAAATCATGATTACGTCATGTGCTTCACATCCCCCGACACTGCAAACTTTTTTTGAAAGTGCAGATACTTTTTTTTTTATATTACAATGAATATTAAAGTATCTGCAAAACTGTAGAATTGCTACCAAAGATTGGTGCATGTGTGCGCGCCTGTATTATCTAACTATATTAATGGGAAATACAGAGCTTATTTATCTGCACCTGGAACATCGGGAATGCCAGGAAATTTTGAAGAAGCAAGATTGGTTTCCCCCCTCCAAACGAATAAAATTTTCCTTTACTGTTTTGTGCACTTTAACATAGCCAGTGGTGTTGGTGCACTTTTTTATCAATAGGTTCTTATATAGGACAGTTTTACAACAAAGCCTCATCACTTCATAATTTTCATCTCACTTTTAATCATTTGATTAAATAAAGATATAATTCTATTAAAATTTTTAAATTATGAAGTTTGCTCTTAGGGATCATTCTGGTTTGATAAATGTAAATCACTAAATTAGTTGATAATTTTGATTCCTGCTTTAAAGACATTTTTATTTTATGCAATTGTGCTTTCACTCTTCCTGATATCTTTATATCCTGTTTTTATTGAAAGATTAAAAAGCTATGAAATATTAAAGAAGAAATTTGTATTGATAAACTAATCAATTATATATTTTTAAAAAAAAAATGAAGTAGTATATTTTTATTAAAATCTATGTGTCGGCTCTAAAAATCTTTTTTCATGCACTTTACTGTATGGGACTTTTTCATAAAATTAATTTTACAATCGCCATTTACTGAGTTGCTACATAAGAAGTTTAATGAGTTTGAGAGACTTAACTAATCTGGGTATTATTCTAGATAAAGCAATTTTTTCTGTGTTGTTTATCTTCATCTTTAATAATGTTAATCTTCAATAAATGCCTAGCAAAATTTTTTAAGTACTTAAACTACTTACATCTGCTGCTTACAAATACAAGAACGTGTTTTGCTGTAATTTTTTTTGTTTTGTTGATATAGTGTTGTGTGTCAGTGTAGTTGATTGATAACAGAAGATAATTTCTTTTTGTATTTTGCTAGGATGCATTATCTATTACTTCTAAGATGCACATTCAATCTTCTATTTCTTCTAAGATAAATTTTTTTCCAAACCTCTTTTAATATTAAGTTAATAACTTCATGTTCCATATAAAGCTATGCATTAAATTTAAAATTTGTACTTTTTAGGCTGTAGAAGAAGCATTTGTACCTGTAATCAAAATGACATTTGATGGTATTGAAGTAAGTTGAAAGTTCCAAAATTTATTTTATGACTCTTTATTTTTCAGTGAATATATGTAGAATTCAGCAACATTTTAATTATACCCCATTATTGTTTTGTATGTTTTTCCTTCTTCTAATTAAATTTTTTTATTTAAAAATGCTTTTGCATTGAACTTTTTGGTTAACACAATGATTTTAAGCTTTCTAATGTAATATTTAATTTTATTTGTTTTTAAAAATGTGTTATTAATTGTCCTTTGTATTAGAGTAATTATTTTTAGTTTAAAAATAATCATTTCATCGTTTTTTAAATAATAATTTGTATTAAAAACAATTCATTTTTTTTCCCTCAACCCTTTACAGTTAGATGTACTATTTGCTCGGTTAGCTTTAAAAGACATTCCTGAAGATCAAGACTTAAGGGATGTGAGCCTTTTGAAAAATTTGGATTTTAAATGTGTTAGAAGTCTAAATGGTAATTTGAACATTTTGAATTTTACATCTGCTATTATATACTGTTATTATATTTGCTATGTTTTACAAACAATACAGCTTACTTTTCAATATTAACTTCTTTTTTAAATCGAAATTTAGCAAGTAAAGAGTTATGCTCTAAATACGAGGTGTGATCAAAAAGTATCCGACTTTTGTTCATAAAATAAACGTTTATTATAATAAAATTATTTAATACAAGTCCCCTTCAAAATAGTCCCCTTGAGCTGCCACACACTTCTCCCAACTCTTCTGCCACTGTTGAAAGCATCGCTGGAAGTCCTCCTTCGGTATGGCTCTCAGATGGTCTGTCGCATTCTGCATAATGTCTTCTCTGGTCTGAAATCTGGTCCCTTTTAGTGGCATTTTCAGCTTTGGGAAANTAGTCAGTTTTTCTTTAGATTTACCTATATGTTAATAATTAATACTTTTGAAATAAAAAATGACTTTATTTACATATTTTGCCAATTTAATTTTGTTTATATATTTTAGGTTGCCGAGTGACTGATGAAATATTGCACCTTGTTCCAAATCGAGAAAATTTTAGATTGGCTCTTCGTTCAATTAAGCTTTGGGCTAAAAGTATGTATCTAATTTTCTCGTTTGAAGTTAAGTTTCTTCTAAAAATAGTTAGGAAAAAATAATGATTATATTTTTTGTTAAACTTTAATTGTACAAAACTTTACATTAAAATTTCCTTAAAATTTTCAGTATTTATTCACTTAAAAAAATTTAGTGGTCAGATAAATTATCATGACTAATATCTTAATTTTTAATTGTAGACATTATGTTTTTATTTTTCTTGTAGTGCAATAATTTATAATTAAATTTCTTCTAGGACGTGGTGTATATTCAAATGTTCTAGGATACTTAGGTGGTGTGTCGTGGGCTATGCTTGTCGCAAGAACCTGCCAGCTATATCCTAATGCTGCAGCAGCTACTTTAGTTCATAAGTTTTTCTTAGTTTTTTCACAATGGTAATTTATTTTTTGTTAATCAAGTTTTATTCAATTTTTACTTTCAAAGCATTTTTGTTATATTTGAGTTATTGATGTCAATATGTAATTCTATTTTCCTAGATCATCAGTCCATAATTTTTCTTTTTTAGGCCGTGGCCAAAACCTGTGCTTCTTAAACAACCTGAAGAAAATAAACTAAACTTTGAAGTGTGGGATCCTAGAGTAGGTTTATATTAATAAAAATTCTTTTGTATTTAATTATTTGTGTTTATAATAGACTTAAAAAGTATTTTTTGAAAACTATTTCTGATAAATTTTATTTTTGCTATGCAGTAGTTGGGCTAAATTTGTTTATTCTTAATGTTAGTATAATAGTTAACGTAAAATTTAATTACTTTATTCTAAATGCTGTTTTTAGATCCCTATAAAATTGAAATTTTTTCTCTTTGTATTTGATAATAACAATGTTATTATCAATATTTTAATAGTGTGGATTTATTTTCAAGGTATATTTTGGTATTAAAAGGAATTGCAACGCAAGAGGAAATTTTTGTTCCAAACTCCAGATAATGGAAAACTGCATTCTGAAATTTATATAATTTAGCATCAATAATTATAAGCGCTTCCTTTGATATGAATATATTTAATTTTTAGCAAATGAACCATCAAAATTGTCTGAGCCTGTAACAATTTATTTTGAATATCAATTTATCTCAACCTTCTGAACAACGATGTTAAAAGTTTAATTTTTTTCCTTTCCAGGTAAATGTTGGTGATAGATTTCATCTCATGCCTATCATAACTCCGGCTTATCCTCATCAGAATTCTACATTCAATGTTTCTTACTCTACTAGAACTATTATGCAAGACAATTTCAAAAATGGTATTTTTTTATTGTTTTTTTTTCTTTTAAATTTTATTTTGCAATAAAATTACTTATAAAGCTCAAAGTGGAACATATTTTCAAAATACTTTTCTCCTTTTAATTCTGTCCAAATAACCAAAATATGCCCAAAAATATGCAATCAATTTGAATTAATCACATACCAATGAATTCCAGTGTAGGTTCAAGAAAAGGTGTAGCGTATGCTTTTTCTTCAGATTGAGTTTGTGATATTTTGACAGAGACAAGAATGATATTTTGCGCCAGATAATTTTTTCTTAAATAATTAAAAAAAAAACACTTTACAATTAGAATTTTTTTTTTGTTTGCTGAAAATCATTTTTATACTTAATTAAATTTTTTTATATATTTGTAATATAATTGAATTTAAAATGGTTCTTTGATTTGATTTAAAGCACGAATCACAATGAATAAAAGAAGAAAAAAAAATAATTAAAAAAATGAATGAATTAAATGATTTAAATTAATTGAAAATAAAATGGTTCTTCAATTTGTTTATTTTTTAAAAGTTTTTTGTCCTTTTTTTATTACAGTGTCAAAGATTTCTCCGTAATGTTTTAATGAGGCAATGATATTTGTTTTTGAATTTAAAAGAAATCCAATTTTAGGAATAGCGACTAGTATTTTCGAATTATTATTTTTTTTTTGTAATCTTGCTGTTGATTAAATAATGATAATAATGACTTCTTATTGTAAATATTCAATTTTATGTTAAAACTTCTTTTTACAACATACTTTGTTATAAGTTAGATTCCTTCTACAATTTGTTCTCTTTTAGCTTGTAAAATGTCTTGCAGTCTTTCATTTATATAATTTTTTATTTAAAATATTTCATTAGAGGTATATATGTTGCATATCATACTTATTTTACCCTACCTAAAACCTCTTTAATTCTTGCTGACGAAACTCCTGAATCTAATTTTGCCAGGTTGGCATGTCTGCTCTTGGCTATAGGGTAATATAAAATTTTGGTACTCAAATATGTGAGTGTTAATGCAGTAGAAATTTATTTTTGAAGATTAATTTGTCAAGAGTCTTTTTAAAATTATCTGGAAGAAAAAAGAAATTGTCTTATTTTGATTTGTATCAGACATTGTTTTTATTTACAGCAAGAATTATATTTTATGACTTTTCTATTAAGTCTTTCTTGCAAGACTTTCCCTTTGAAGTAGTTTGTCATATGCACTTTTAATTTTGAAAGAATACATAAATATTTAAAGCATAAATAATTGTTTTAAACATATATATATATTTGAATTGTAAATTATTTAGGGCTTGCAATAGTGGATGAAATCATGACAGGAAAGGCTGGATGGGCGAAACTTTTTGAACCTTCTAACTTCTTTTCCCAGTATAAGTAAGCAGTTCTTTTCTTTCTTTTGTTAAGTTATACACATATTTTTGTTTTATTCATGTAAATAAGTTAAAGCAATTTTTTATTAAGATGAAGGTACAAAATAACACTTTTTTGAAAAGATAATACTTTTCTATTACCAGATAATGTTTTTTTTGGCTTTTGAAATCTATATATATAATGAACTTCAGTTTTGCGAATTTCTCTATTTTGCAAATTTTTTCGAGGAACCAAGAATATATTGGTAATTTCTTCGTAAAATAACTTCCAAATAGCAAGGTGAATTTTCTATTTAACGAACTTTTCTTTGAGATCCACTTTCCCTATTTCCCAAAATATTTCAGAACATTTCAAACTTGCTAAAGCATTTTATGGGGAAATAACCTTGAATTGATTTTTGAAGCCACTTAACTTTCTAGAGAAAGTAGTAATATCCCTTTCCCTTTTTGTTTGCATTTCAAACGAAAAACTCAGACAAAATGAACGAATTTTATCAGTAGTAATTAAACTTAAGAACACCTGTGATAATGTATGTTTAAAATTACTTCTTTAATAAATGCAGCTATAATTTTCTCCATAAATTTAGTTTTTTTTAGTTGAAAATGTATNAGCTTTCTTTAGTTGAAAATGTAAGCAGCATGATTGTGTAACACTGGATGATGTTTTGCTCTATTCTTGCTTTCCATGCAGATTTCTTTTATGATTAAGATTTATAAAATAAATATTAGATACTACTTTATGATATAAAGGTGTATCCATAGCAATTTTAATTATGTCTAGTGTTTATGAGTTTGAAACTTGTTTTGTATTGCTGAAGTATTTCAAAAGATGATTTTCTATTTAACGAATTTTCTATGTAACTAACTTATTATTGGGATTTAGCGACTTCGTTAAATAGAGGCCCGACTGTGTGTGTATATATATTTGCTTTATAGGCAAAATACAAAAGTTTTTAAACACAAAAAAAAGGTTTCGTGTCATTTGATACATAGTAAATTCTTAAACTTAATAAATCCCCAAAAATTTAATTGCTTTTTGTGATTGTTTTGTTTTTATACCTGGTATTTGAACATATGAGTTCAATTTCTCCTTTTTTTTTAGTTTTTCAGTCTTTGGTTTTTACATCATAAAATGTTTTATTTCTTAACATTTAATATGCATATTTGTGTTGTTTTTTCAGCTTCTGTTCGTGCCATGAAACTACATTCAAGCCAGTCTAATATTAAAACTGTTTTTTAAAATTTAATACGACTTTTCTTTACCATTAAATATAAAAATGATGATAATACAGTGTTTTGTAATGTGATTTAAATTTAGTTGTAAGGTAAAAATGCAGATATTTTGTTATTCATCATTAAAACAATTTTCTAAATTTCTTTTTTTTATAATTAAAAACTAGTAAGCTACTATTATTATTTTTAATAAGTTTCCAATATACAAGCAATTTATTTATGCGATTTTAAATTTTTAATCATTACAGAATGTTTTCTGAAAAATATTTTATATTTCAGGCATTTTATAGTGCTTGTAGCCTCTGCACTCTCCAAAAAAGATCATTTGGAATGGTAAGTGAATAGTATTCATTATTTAAATATATAGTTATTAGTAGCTGCTTAATTATCTGAAGAATTTTTTTTTGTTTAGTACTTTTCATTGATTTGGCTGTTTTAATATTTTTATTATTAGCATTTGTTAAACTTATGGTGCAGAAATGCATATCACAAATATTTTTTTTTAAAGGTATGGATTGGTGGAATCAAAAATCAGGATTTTGATCTCACATTTAGAAAGACATCCAAATATTCACTTAGCACATGTAAACCCTGAAACTTATACTCCAATAGGTGCAGATCCGTAAGTAGAAGTATTTTTTCTCTTTGGTGTCTCCTTGCTTTTGTTTTAAATCTATTTGTAAAAGTCTTGTGATATAATTTTTATGCATAAATTTTTTTGATTTGTTTTTCCATTTATATTTTTCAAAATAACTATTGTCTTTTCAGTGACAAATTTGCATGCATGTGGTTCATGGGACTTCAATTTACCAAGACAGAAAATGTTAATGTAGATCTCACACGTGACATCCAGAATTTCACAGATTCTGGTAATGTAGACTATTTCTTTAGTTTTAATTATTATATTATTATTCTTGATCATTGTAACAAGTTATGTTAGGTTGCGATCAGAAATCATGTGGGCCTCAAGTGTTCAATTTCATTTTGATAAGGAAATGATGGTTTGCTTGGGAAATCTAACTGGCAACAAAATATTTCACCACTTTACTTTTAATTTCTATCCGTAAACTATTTTACAGTATTTTTATTAAATACTATCATCACTAAAAAATGATAAAATGAAGTTTCTTTGATTGAAGTTATTTGATGCAGTATAATCAATCACATGCTGAACACTTGCAGTGCACATTGTTCTTAGTATTCTTGAAAAATTTTCAATAAAATAATTTCTTCTAAAATATATTCATGTTAAGTTATTTTTTTACTAGAAACGAATTATTAAAATATGTCCTTTTTTCCCAATTCTTTTTTGTTTAAAAACTGTTAAGAGCCTTGTTTTTTCTACTATTCAATAATTTTGTCTAAGGGTTACTAAAATTATTGCTTTACAGAATCAAAGTTGTAATAATTTGATAAGCAGAATTGCATAGGCTTGACACTTTCCAAAAGATATGTTCATGAAGTTAAAAAGTGTTATTTTTAACATAAAATTTATGTTTCTTTCAATTTTAAAGTCATTTTTGTAAGTAATATTTACTATCTTAATATTTATTTTCTTTAGTTGCCAACTCAGCTGCCCTGAATAATGCATTTAAAAAGGGTATGAAATTAGACACAAAGCATGTAAGGAGGTATGTTTACTGTTGTTACAGCATTATTTCTTGATTAATTAAATTTCTTATATTTCAAACTAACTTAGTGTATTCCTTATTTTATTCAGGAAAGAGCTTTCAAAATACATTCCCAGCCATCTTATTCCAACCCAAACAAGATCCAAGAAAAAGGAACGGATGGTAATATCATAAATTTGTATTATTTTCGATCTTTAAATATTTTTGAGTATTGATGAGATGAAGTATTTTAAATATTTTCAAGACTCATTGACAAAAACACCAGATACTCAGAGACTCCAAGCATTATATAAATAGAACCTTAGTCATTTATCATAGGACTATTTATTGCGAAAGCTAGATACAGGCAAACAATGAGTGTGGGGAAAAATTAAATATCAAGTAATGGCTTGAAAAGTAATGAACTTACATATTACAGATTTGGGGTACGTATCATTACCCAAGACAACGATATTACATAAAATATAACAACTTAAAGAATTAGCTAATATTATTAAAAATAAATAACTTACCAATATAAACACAATTATGCATAAGATAAATCTGAGAAACAGCTTTTCTTATCTCCCCAAGATTACTCACAGCTGTCCTTAGCATTGTTACAGTGAATAATGTTGTATCGGGTTATTCACTACTATGATACTCAAAATGTATAAAATGTTGTCTATCGATTCTTTTACTTTACAATATGAGTCTATATTGCAAAGATTTAGATTTAGCAAGATTAGATTGAATTGCAATAATTTGTAATAGAACTTCACATGATGTAGAAAAGTTAATTGTAGTAGTGGTCGTATACATTTTCCCTCCAGCTACGATGTGTAATTTTACGCATTTAATTGTTAGTATGTTTTAATTTTATAACCTTCATTTTTATTTCTTTGATTTGTGTAATATGTAATAAAATTGCAGTATTGTTTATTTTTTTAGGCAGCTAACAATGTAAATTCAGTGTCTGGTGATGGTAAGAATGCAAATGTAAATAATGAAAATAGTAGCCCTACTCAGAAACCAGACAATAAGGTAAGATTATTTTTATGCATATTTTATTTACTTTTAGTTTTATACAAGTTTTTCTTATTATGCCATCTTTGATTTTGTTGTCTTTAAAAACAAATTTGTAAGATTTTTTAGTGTAGTAGTGTTTTTGCTAGTTATATTTTGGGGCCTCTTTGTTTATTAAAATGGAAAACAAGTACAGTGCCCACCGCCTATTAAAAATTACATCTGTTTTGAGAACATTTGATTTTATAACGCGATTGAGTTTATAAATCGGAATTTCTACACTTAGAGAAAATAAAATTCAAAGATAAAGTTAACAAATTTACTTAAAGCTAAAGTAACTGTTATGTCCGCAGTTTATTTTTATTGAATCTACTTATGACAGATTTTCCATTTTTATTTAGTTTTAGTGGTTTTTCACATGGTTTTTTTTTTTTAAATTCAATTTTGGAACTATACAAATTTTACTTTTTTTCTCTCTTTCTGCAATTGATTTATTTTTAATTTATATATTTTTAAAACATATCTTAAAAGCTTCCAAGAATTATATTTTTATTGGAGCATTGATTTAGTTACAAAAATCTCATTTTTAAAAGCAACGTAAACCATTTATTCGTGATTATAATTTTCTTATGAAATACAGTGGTGTATAGAAACTTTACTTTAATATAGAAAGTAGTACTTTAGTATAGAAAAGTGTTCTGTTGTAATAAGAATAAAAACAGCATGAGAAATTTTTAAATTAGTTAATATCTTCTATTCTCACATTGTACTGAAAACATAATAAAAACTTGAAGATATCATGCCTTTTTATGAAATGGAATTCTTGTGTGTTATATTCTTCCCTAATGTTAAGAGAACTAAGTGAAGAAGATATTAAATCCCTCATCAATTTTGGCACCATACTCATCACAGAAATGACTATGTTTAGGAGAACATACCTATACTAGGAGTAAGGTATGTGATCTTTTTGTGGATTTTCCGCTAACCTAAGTCCATTGATCTGCATAATTTAAAAATCTAGAATTGCGGTTTGTATTTTCACATTCTTAAAGTCCAATATTGCAATTTATTTATGCGATTTTAAAATCCAATATCCCGATTCTTGTGAAAACTAAGGGTTCTTGAATTTTTAGAATTCTTGATTTAATAGTATAAAAAGAATAATTATTTGCATGTATACCTTCTTTTACAAAGAATGACTAGTTAATATTTGTTCACTCAGCTATTGATTGAATCTGGGCACCTAGATGTCTGAATTGAATTGTATCTATTTTATAGGTAAGCGATGAAGATTCTCCCAATAATGGTACAAAAAAGCGGCCTCTAGAGGAGGACAGAAGTCCAAAATCTAAGAGAATGTCTTTGGAAGCAGATTCATCTACCATTTTGTCTCAGCGTGATGTACAGCTCCCATTTTTAGAAGAAAGTCCTGGGAATGACTCTGCTACTGAAGATTCTCAGGTAGACCGCCTGCTTTTACCATCTATCTTGTGGCTTACAAATGCTGCCTATTAATAAGAAAAAGTTGGCTATTAAAATTGGTCTTGCAAATCTTTACTTTAACGCTTTGCTCATATATCTCTTTTTGCATGAATTATCTGGAAAATATTCTTTTCTTTTTCTCTTTGCTTGAACTATTTCATTTTGTGTGCAATTTTTTATTTTGCATATTTTATTTTTGTGGGACATTTTTCTCTTTTTGCTAATCATAAAATTTATGCTCTTTTTTAAAATGCATGTGTTAAAATCTTTTTATTACTTTATTTTGATTTTCTTTCAACTATAGATTGAATAGTAAAAATGATTTCTCTTGACATTTTGTTTTACTTTTTACTGCTTGCAATCTTTCATTTACTGTTTTATATATTATTTTTGTTGTGTATTACATTATTTGTGACATATTTGTGCTTATAATATTTAAAAAAAAAATTGCTTTTACTTTTTTACTTATAGAGTTAATTTTTTAAATCGTTTGTGCATATTTTCTTGTTTTGTAAGTTTAAAATTCCATTAATGCTTGATAAAAAATCTAGTTTTTTTTATTTGTGAGTAAGAATTGCTCATATTTTTTTTTCTTGATAATGTTTACTATGGTCTTGATGTATCTAATCTTGTAAAATCTCTAATTAGCTAAAATTTGTATTGCTTGTTAGCAATTTTGATAGCAGCTCAATATGAAATTACCAGTGATTTTGTAAATGAATTATACCTAGTTAAATCCTAATTTAAAACAAATTAAGATACTTGCAGGGTTGGTCAATCTACAGCCCACGCACCAGAAGTGTCCAACAAAGCCTTATAAATTGGCTCATGAACTATCTAAATAATAATAAAAATATTTTAGAAAAATACAGCAGAATTTTTGTTATTCATGCTTGATACTTATTTAGTTCACAGCCTTTCTTAAAATATCTGAATAGGACAATTTCGTTATGAAAATTCTGTTTATGCAATATGTTTAGTGTCTGCATTGGTATGTAATTGCCTACAAATTTGTGTTAATAAACTATACAGGAAAATGAAAGAAAAAAAAAATCTTAAATCGATAGGATGAATACATTTTTTTCTTTCTAACTTGCAATGACAATTATCGTATTTATCTAATTTTGTATTCGTTAATTTTTATGATAAATGTGACTTTAAGTTACCTATAAATTTACCATCTTTTCCCCAGTATTCTAATAAGTATATCTGATTCAATTGACTTAAATTATTTTTTATTTTTTGGCACCAGGGCCAAAGATTAATTATAAGTTTGTAATCAAATGCTGTAGTCAATATCTCATTTGTACACCCAATACCCCATTTGTATAACCAACATTGTATTCTGTAGTTTTTGTGACCCGCTACCCAATAGTTGTGCATTTCCACTTAAAAGCGATAGATTTTATTAATTATTTATCTATTGGCAATGTTTATTCAGCTATATATTAATTGTAGAAACTTAAATTTAGAAAGTTAATTTATACATATATGCTTACTTCATATATATATATATGTTTGTTTTCTCTATTCATAATTTAAAAGAAATATTTAAGTATACACAATATTAAATAATAATCTCTAATTGGATGAATATGTAAAAATTAGGGTTTATTGCTAAATGTTTGCCCCACTCTGTTATTTATAGCTAGTGAATCTATTTCATAAAATTTATTTTAGAAACTTCTAAGTTTATATGTATGTAAGTTCTTAAGTATTAATGTTTCAAGTTAAATGGTAATATTTTTTTTCGTTTTTGAAAATGGTCAATACAACAATTGCTAATACTTTTTCATAAAGTTAGTAAAACAGATATAGGTTTGTGTAGTGAATCATTTGAAACAAATCTTAATACAAAGTTGAAAAAATAATTGTTGTAAATATTAATATATAATCAGGAGCTAACTGGAAACTTTATATTGCTTTCAAGCATGCTATTTTTTACATTCATGCTTCTGCATGAAAAAAAATCTAATTCATTTTGCATGATTATAATTTATACCTTGTTCTATATAAGTTTTAGTTAGTGATAAAATCTAGTAAAGAAATTGATTTTCTTATTGCTATTGAAAAATTAAAATCTTTTTTAATAATTGTACTCTTTGAATTTTAAGAAATCATTTATTTTTATTTGTATGTCTTATAGGAATAAGATGTTTTAGTGATAAATAAACAAACATTAAAAATTGTTGTGTATTTTTTTTTAATTGCAAACATTTGTGTGTTTATTGCTTTTTAATTATTAAGTGTCAAATTTTAACCCTTTAACTGAGTTCCAAAGTTGAACATGTTTGCTTTCTTGCTATTTTGAAGAACTACTTTTGAGTGTGAAAGGAAAACTAATTTTTTCTCATTTCATTATTTACTTGTGCTGGTGAGGAAAATTTGTTTTACAAGGCATCACAGTTAAGGGGTTAACTTGAATATTTTGAGAAACTATTTGTAGAAAGGAGATGAAATTTCTGCTGCTATCTATTTTTCCATTGAAGATTTTTCTCAAGTCTATAACAATGTCAGAGTTATTTTGTGGGTTAATGTGGGGTACTCTTATATTTCAACCCAGTAATATCAAATTTTTCATCATATGCACAAAACTTCTGTTCGCTGCAGAAGGCAGATTTGGAGCATTTTACTTTTTGAATGATTTTAACAAGTGATCTTGAAAAATAACTGCACATCCTACTAGCGTATTTTTCCTTGAAAGAAACATTTCTGTTTTAATGCAATTTTCATATTTACTTTGGTATTGCACATTTAATTTATATGTCAATTAAATTTAAACTTATTCTATCATTTTAGATAATAAAAATATTAAGCACTGAGAGAGGGAGGGAAAAAAAACTACCTGTAATATAAAAGGTGGTTTACTGTATGATATTGCCAATTATTTTGAGTTTTACTGTGATAAATTGTAAAAGTACCTTCCATGTAACAAGTTCCATTAGGCTATTATGCCAACTAGGAATCAAAAATTTGCATTTGAATCTAAATCTTAAGAAGATCTTTACACCGAACAAATAGGTAGGAATTGCCGTGCAAGTAAAAGCTTTACCATTTCAGATATTTGCAATTACAGAGAATCTGAAATAACCAAGTTTCTGCAAGACCATGGATAACTGAAAAACTGGGTTAAATTGTGAATGGTAAATAAAATAAATTGTATAAGTTTAAATTTATATTTCTACCTAAACAAAAGTTTTACAGATGTGACATATGCAATTAATTAATTTTAAGATAATTGCAGACTACTTTTAAAAGAATTTTAAATGATTTTTGTTGATTCATGCTATTCTTATAAATATGTTAAAGAATTCCTGTTAAATTTGTACATTTTGAGATAAATTTAGCCACAGCAAAGAAAAAATGCAATGATTTTTGTTAAAGTTTAATTTTATTCAAAATTTTCAAAAGGAACTTAATTTTGCAAAATGCGTTTTGAGTTTAAAAATTATCTGCCTACATTGAAAGGGAAAAAAGAATTGTATATATTTTTTAACAATATTTTCATCTCTAATTATATAAATATTGTTTTCTAAAAAATTACATAGTGTGTTTCTGCTATTTTAAATGAGTTTTTCTATTGGGGAAAACTATATTTGAGCATTATAATAACAATTGCAAAGTAATATTTACTTGATTAATAATGGTTTTAGTAATTACTCAAAGTTGCATGTATATAGATTCTTTTTCAGAGCCAGGATAAAGAAGAATTTTCCAACTCCTGGTTCAAACATAAATTTTGATTTAAAATGTGTTTGAAATGTTCATTTTCAGACCTCAATAATACTTCCAAATGATAACAATAGCTCCTTTTCAACTACAAAGCAGCATGATCCCGAAAATATGGACACAAACTCTCCCACAATCATTATGGATTCTTGCTCTGATAATGCAGTGGACACAGAAGAAACAAAAGTAAAATGCATTTAATCAGTTTTTGTGCTAATTATAAATTTTTGTTTTCTACAGAATTTGCCTACTTATATCGAAACAAATGAAACCTAAAGAAATTATGGCAATGGTTTATTTTAAAGTTTCTGGGAAGTGGAAAACATTTGATTAAAACTTTCTAAATGTTAGATTTCCATCCAGGTAAGGTACCTTACAATGAGATCCATCAGGGAATGAGGTCACAGTAAGTGGGAATTCCTTTTTCGGCACCCTGAACCTGCTGGAAACTGTTTCTTGGCAAGAGACTCAACCTGTCCCCCCCTCCCCAGTCAATATCTACTTCCCATCCTTATTCTTGGATAGAATGATGATTTTTGAGAACTAAATACAATGTAGTGCAGATTTGTTTCTTTTTTTCCTCTATAACACGTTTAGGACTGGGCAATGTAAAAAATTTCATATTGTCTGTTAGACATCGCGATATAGCGGTGTATCGTGCATGTTCAAAATGCTAGCATATGTTCAAAAATTATCTATCAAAAATCTTTAAATTATTCAAAAATAAATAAAAGGAGTGAATCGATTACAAAAGAAAATTTCCTAAGTAAAAACAAACCCGAGCTTAATTTAAATTTCTTTTTAAAATTAAAAATAACTTAAGATTTATTGGTTTAAAAATAATAAAACTAACATAATAATTTTCATTAATGCATTAAAAATTAAAAGAAAAAAAAAGAAGTAAAAAGCAAACTAAAGAAATGTTCACTTTAGTAAAACATTTTTTAAATTATTTATTGAAAAAAAACTGTGCTTTTGAAGCATCGTTAAATCTTCTTTTATTTATTTATTTGAAATAAGCTGTATTAACTAAGGGTCAAATTCAATACTTAAAGAATGTAAAAATAAATGTAAGTTTTTTATTTATTTATTATTTTCTTTTTTGAAAGTAAAATCAACTAAGGATTAATTTGTTTAAAAATGATACTGACTGTCTAACAAATTATGAAACAAACAAGTATTGAAGAAATTTTAAGAAAAATTTAAAAAATACTTTTGAGTACTATTCTTAAATTATCAAAAAATTGCTTAACTTATTATTCAATTAAAAAAAATATATTTGTATTAACTTATAGCCAAATATTTTTATAATTAAAATGACTGATGATTTATTGGTTTAAAAATAATCGAATTCTATCAAATTATCATACTTCATGCATCAAATAAATTTAAAAAGCTAACTTTTTATAACAAAGTTAAATACAAAATACCGCTATTAAATTTTATCACTTAAAATTAAAAACAATGAGGAATCTTTTGTATTCATATTTTCTTTTCATTATAGATTGAATTCAGAACGAAAATTTAAGATAACAGTGGTTGTGCAATGATCGCAAAATGGCAGTAGGTCTACTAGAAATAATTGACAAGAATAAATTAATCCTGACAGACAAAAAAAAAAAAAAAATCAGAAAATAAAAAAAGTGACAAATTAATGCACAACGAAAAGATTGCTAAGTAGCAAAAGTCTTACTGAAAATAATTTACAAGAAACGTTAAATCCGGTGAAATAAAGTGCACAGCGATCACAAAATAACAAAAGTCCAGCTGAAAATAATCTTCAAGAAAAGTAAAATCCGAGAGACAAAAATGGCGCATAGAAGCTATTTCAATGCTGATTGTATTTAAATAATCTTCAAGAAAAGTAAAATCCGAGAGACAAAAATGGCGCATAAAGAAGCTATGCATAGAAGCTATTTCAATGCTGATCCTCGCACGAAACCGGGAGTACCGATTCAATTCACTCTTCGTCATTCAAAACATTGCGAAACTAACATAGTCTTCGTAGTCAGGCGCTATCAACATCTGTGCAGTTAGACGAAATCAAAATTGTCTTCGTCAATGCGCATGCAAGGATCATCACATGTTAGATTGTTAAAGCTCGAGTGTTGTATTGTACCTACGGCTTAAATCCGCATTTCTGGTGCATCACCTAAGACGAAAGTCACTGTCGGCAGCTTAACTCTGATGCATCGCTTAAAACGAAAGTCACTATTGGCGGCTTAAATCAGATTTCTGACGCATCGCCTTAAACGAAGGTCTTTATATTGACCTGCCAATATATGCTTTAAAACGATATTTCGCAATTCATCGATTTATAGCCTAGTCCTAAACACGAGAGAAGATAACTAAATTCCTAAAAGATAAATGTGCCTGAGCAATTTTAAAGACAATGATTGAAGGAGAAATATTTTTTTCATTCGTGCATGTAAACGAACAGATACTTTTAGAGTTAACTAAGGAATTACGGCTAACGAAATATAACAGGGTTCCCACGGTCCTTGAGAGTCCTTGAAAGTCCTTGAATTTTTTTTTGCTAAATTTAGGTCCTTGAAAGTGCTTGAAAAACGTCTTAGGTCCTTGAAAAACTTGATAGGTCCTTGAATTTGTTCAATACTGCCGGCGGCCCTTTTTATAAAACACCCGCGGATCTTTCTCGTTCTTTCTGTTTTGTTCCCGAGCTCTCTCACGTGGTTTTTAACGCCACCGTTTCTAACCGGGCCTAGCGTCTTGGTGTCTGCCAAGCGCGCGGAGCACAGCAGACAATCAATGCGTTCGGGGCGAGACTCCACTTCATCTTCTGTCGCATATGCTTAGATCTTCTTT
>NC_092204.1:27089832-27178071 GCF_043381705.1 Parasteatoda tepidariorum
AAAAAAAAAAAAAAAAAAAAAAAAAAAAAAAAAAAAAAAAAAAAAAAAAAAAAATCAGAAAAGAAAAAAAGTGACAAATTAATGCACAACGAAACAATTGCTAAGTAGCAAAAGTCTTACTGAAAATAATTTACAAGAATCGTTAAATCCGGTGAATTAAAGTGCACAGCGATCACAAAATAACGAAAGTCCAGCGGAAAATAATCTTCAAGAAAAGTAAAATCCGAGAGACAAAAATGGCGCATAAAGAAGCTATGCATAGAAGCTATTTCAATGCTGATCCTCACACGAAACCGGGAGTACCGATTCAATTCACTCTTCGTCATTCAAAACATCGCGAAACTTACATAGTCTTCGTAGTCAGGCGCTATCAACATCTCTGCAGTTAGACGAAATCAAAATTGTCTTCGTCAATGCGCAGGATCATCACATGTTAGATCGTTAAAGCGCGAGTGTTGTATTGTACCTACGGCTTAAATCCGCATTTCTGGTGCATCACCTAAGACGAGTGTCACTGTCGGCAGCTTAATTCTGATGCATCGCTTAAAACGAAAGTCACTATTGGCGGCTTAAATCAGATTTCTGATGCATCGCCTTAAACGAAGGTCTTTATATCGACCTGCCAATATATGCTTTAAAACGATATTTCGCAATTCATCGATTTATAGCCCAGTCCTAAACACGAGAGAAGATAACTAAATTCCTAAAAGAGAAATGTGCCTGAGCAATTTCAAAGACCATGATTGAAGGAGAAATATTTTGTTTCATTTGTACGTGTAGACGAACAGATACTTTTAGAGTTAACTAAGGAATTACGGCTAACGAAACATAAATTGTACTCTCCTATCTCATTATATGATAATTGTAACTATTTCTTTGACACAGGATACATTCCCCGGCCAATACGTCTTTTTGAAGTATCACTCATTTCTTTCTCTATTGATAGACTTCTTTTGCCTGAAAAAATTTAATTTCTCTCTGCTAATTAGTTATGACTTAAAAGCAAGTATAATTCGTGATATATACACATGCAGTTCTCAGGTATAAAACTTTGTATTTTACTTCATTAAAATATATGCATTATTTTAAAAGTTGTCCTTTTTAAAAAATAATTATAAAAAATAAACGCATTAAAGATTACATCTATAAAATTAATGAAAAAATAGTTTTCGTTTATTTAAAGCAAGAAACAAAAACAATAATTATTGGAAAATAAGCATGACAAAATCTGTAAAGTATAAGATGCCTGTAAATGTATGCACTTTTAAGTGTCAAACTCTATTCAAATCCGCTTATCACTTATGAGAAACACTGAATGAAAAGCATAAAAACCAGTCTGATTGCATGATAAAACTAAATTTTAAAAAAAATTGAACTTTTTTCCCCCTCTAGCAGTTAAACTGATTTTGATATTTCAGACCCTCCTTTCTCTGGGGGCATATATGAGACATGTGTGATAAATAGTAAATAGGCTTATTTTTTTAATTGAACCATATGTTGTAGTGTTTAAATATATTTGCATTTCTTGAAGAAAAATGATACTAGGTGTGTTATTTTAGATAAATACTGAAAGCAGTTCCTGTGATGGAGTACCTTGCTTAATTGAAAATACTAAAGAAGAACTTTAATGCACTTTTAAGTGTCAAACTCTATTCAAATCCGCTTATCACTTATGAGAAACACTGAATGAAAAGCATAAAAACCAGTCTGATTGCATGATAAAACTAAATTTTTAAAAAAATTGAACTTTTTTCCCCCTTTAGCAGTTAAACTGATTTTGATATTTCAGACCCTCCTTTCTCTGGGGGCATATATGAGACATGTGTGATAAATAGTAAATAGGCTTATTTTTTTAATTGAACCATATGTTGTAGTGTTTAAATATATTTGCATTTCTTGAAGAAAAATGATACTAGGTGTGTTATTTTAGATAAATACTGAAAGCAGTTCCTGTGATGGAGTACCTTGCTTAATTGAAAATACTAAAGAAGAACTTATTGTTAATTCATGAGCTTGTGGCATGGTAGAATTGCTGATGATCAACTGTATACAGGTATTGATTTTTGAGATTTTAAAGTCACCTTATCTACTGTTAACCAAGTCGTATACTCACAAATATTCATGCAGTGATGATCCAGAATGGAAAATATGCATTAATAGGGGTTCAATAAAACGCTTCAACAAATTTTTAAGGTTTAAATAATAAGTTTATCTTTAAACTAAAAGAATTGTCAAGACACAACAGGAAAGAACTAAGTATTAACAAGGATAACAAAAAGGTAACTAATCTACCGGGAGTTTGTAATTTAAAATTAAATAAACTAACATGTTATTATGGATTTTATAAATTCTTGTAATCTCTTTTTTGCTTTTAAAATAGATTATAAATGAACATTATTTACAGTATTAAGCTCAAAATATTGTTTACAAAAGCGCCAACTATTATAACTTTTTAGATTTTAGTTATGTCAGTGGAATTACAAAAAAGTTTTTTAAAACGTTTTGCTTTCTTTAAAAAAAAAAAAAATCAAATATTTTTTATTTGAACTAATAAATGTGTATTTTATGAAAGGGGCGCAAAGTTCAAAGTTAAACTATTTGGTTACTATCCATTAAAGAATTAGAAATAACTATAAGAATTTTAAAATTTATCTGTTTTCCCTCTACTTCAGTTAGAATTTCAGCATTAGGATCTTGACAGAAATTTTTGCTTTAATAAGAGGCATTAATTTGTCAGCAATAATTTTGATGTTCTTTAAAAAAGTTCTTTCTAGCTTTTTTTGAAGAAAAAAAAAACATCCTGATGCTGATAAATTGAATGAAAGACTGTAGGTAAGTTCACTTTTAGGCCGGTATTCAATATTATAGTTGTCTATTCTGATTGTAGATCTAAAATCTTTGTAATGTTATACTATAGAAAAGTGTTTTGAAAATGCATCATAAATTGAATTGTTAGCTTTAATTTGTGTAAAATCTATTTTGTTATTTTTATCATAAGTAATTCATATATTTATACACACATGGCATTTAGTTTTTCACTTTCATAAATTTTTAACCTTCACAGTATTTAGAAAAGCTTGTCATATAAAAAGTTTTTCTAAATACCTTCTTTAATTGAATAGCATGGGAAGAAATCAGTATGTTATGCAGGAAAGCAACCGGGTTATTTGGGGTAAAATTTTAATTAAAAAAAAAACTAAATGCCTCAACTGCTATATTACTTGTGCTGAAATATATTTTATTTTAACATCAAGCATATTGTGTATATCCATTTTCTCTAGGGTTCCTCAAAGCCAAATGTGTGGATGGTGTGAGGCCCTGCTCTTCTTGAACGAAACTTGGAGACTACAAAAGGCATACCCAAAATTTATGTATATTTTCGTTTCTTTTTTTAAATCCAAACTCATTCCGTGTAAGTTGTGCTGATGTGGTCACATTTTGGCTCTTTTGAAAGGGGTCATTAGATGAATGCGTGCCGTGATTGATGTGTGTTTTGATTCATTTACTTTGGTTAATTCTGTGGTTCAAATGGGGATTTTCAAAGACGACTTACCAATTATGTGGAAATTTATTAGGAGAATAATTTAAATAAGTACTTATTACTTTTTTTTTTAAGTATTGTAAATAAATGGAGATTACCCAGTCTTTTTTTTTATTTTGTATATATTTGATTTTTTTTTTATAGTTTTAAAAATTAGAAGCATAATGGCAATTTAATATTTTTGCTATTTGCCATTTTAATTATTTCATGATTTATAGCTAAGCATGTGTTATGTCTACAGCATCTTTCCTATCAAAATTGTACCATAATTTGGATTAAGTAATCTTTAATGTCTATAACTTTGTCTTAATGTATTTATTATTTTTTGACTATACCAAACATAAATTTGAACATTATTTAGTTTTCAAAGCCACTTTTTTTAAGGCATTATTTTCAATGTTGACCTATATTTGAGGGGGAAATTCTAGTTGGTATCACCTAACAGCTGTAGACTTATAACAAATCTGTTCCATGCTATTAATATTTTTAAGTACAATTTATATTTAATGGAAACATATAGGTAGGTTATCTTTGAATGGCCTTTCTTTCAAATATTTGTCAATCTTGTCTTTAGTAAAGTTGGGTTTATTTAGCCATGGGCACACATCTTAAGCATGTACAAAAAATAGTAGCGTTTTCATATGAAGTCCAAATATACATGTTTTGTATATAGTGATATTCTGTAAATGTATTTATTTTGCAGGGTCAGGGGAAATATATTAGTGTAGATTGGCTTTGAGTAGAAATTTTCAGTCTTTTTTTTTTCTTTTTTTCTCTCTCTTTTGTGCCATCAGGAAGTTATCCAACCAAAATTAGATTTTTATAAGCCTTATAGTAGTTTTCATGTCTGAAATGTTGGAAAGAATTTGCCAGACAAGCTCAAAAATTCATGAACTTTTTTTTTCTTTCAAATATTTCCTCAAAATTCATCAGCTCTCATCTAACCTTTCAGTGTATGTCTTGAAAATAATAATAAAGTTTTTTTTTTTTAATTAGCAAACTGTGTTTTGTATTTTTGTGTACTGTTTCATTTACTTTTTTTTTAATAAAACGCGAAAGATTTATGATTACAATTTTCATCACAACTAAAACTACGTAATATTTATTTAAAATTATTAGTAATTATGGTTTTATTTACCATTTACAGTGGTGAAATTTGGTAGTTCTAATTAATTAACAGAAATATTTTTCTATTTAAATTTAGAAAAGATATAATTGTTCATCTTAGCAATCTGTTATCATGCCCGTGTGACACATCTATGGTACAGTGTTAAATAGTAGAATAAGCTTGCCACACGCTTTTTCCATAAGGAAAAAACTCAATCTGAACACAAAGACCTCTGCATAACTACTATAATTTCTGTATAACTAACTATAACTTCCACAACTATCTTTAATTGCGAGTATATAATAAAGAATACAAGACATCTTGACTTCACGAAACTGACAGGCATTATTTTTTTATGAAAATAAATGAAACCCACGCAATAAATTTGCTTATTCCATTCGACCTAGAATTTTGAGATAAATGCGTGAGTAAACAGTCCTGTCAACTTTGTATTTTTTATACTGAATTGATGTATGCCAACACTCTTATTTCTCACTTTCAAAATTTATCTGAAGAAATTAACTTATTCTAAGACTTTAGCAATACATATTTAAAAAAAAAATGAGTTCAATTGGCCCTGAAGCTCATCAGGCTTCGCCAATGTTCAGCCATTGTGTAAGATAACACAAATTAAATTTAATTTCACAATATTCATTAAATCATGTTATATATAAGCAGTTTATTATCTTTTGTTCAAAAAGAGCTGTCCAGAATAAGAAATTGAGTAGATTTTATGACCGTCATTAAACAGCCATTCAGCGGACCCAAATTTGAGTTTGCAAATACCAATGTTAAACATTGTAGCCTTGTAATTTTTAACCCAATTCGGAAGACAAGGGAACTCCTGTGGTAATCCCCCCCCCCAAAGGTATTGATTTGTTATGGGAACTTGGAGGACTTTACCTTGACAGATTTAATGTGCCCCATATATACACTGGGATTCTTTGGCCAACTGGATTCAAACTTCCTACCAACCAGGCTATTCTGGCCCTTAGAAATTGATTTGAAGCAATTATTTTTTACTGATATAGTAAAATTGATTGTTTAATAACCATTTTAATGTCAAAAAATGTTTAAACAGTCTAACAGGAGATTTTATACAATTCAGCATCATATTGATAGATTTATCAGTTTCGTGAATCCTTTTTGGCACAATGATGCCAGTCTTGCAACAGTTATTTCAAAATACTTAAAATGTAAGACTATTTGCTTCTAAAACTCCTCAGGTTTTTAGCAACAGCCATTTTTTAAGAACATAGTTTAAATATGTATATCTGTTGAATGAGAATTTAAGTAGCTGCAGTGGTTAATGTGTTGCTGCTTTGTAAAAAATTGTCATTTTAACAAACCATTTATTTAAAATTTCCTTGATAATGATCTTGTTAAATCTGGGCTATAAATGAGTGAATATATGATTAACAGAATTAAGAGAGACATATTTTGAATTTAAACCATTTATTAAACACCAACTTTAAAATGTACAGTGATACAATGTCGTTTCAGAGAATCTCTTTGATTAAATGCTCGTCCGCAAATATTGCAGGAAAATGGACACAGACCAGTGTGAATTACTTGATGTCTTTTAAAGTTAGATATATAATTAGTAGAATATGAACAAGAACTGCATTTAAATCTATCTACTTCTTTATCACGAAGAAATGAGGAGCTCCGACTGTACTTAGGCCTTATGTTACTTGTGAAACAGTCTGAAATATAAAATGTTATAACTATGGTTACATAAATTTGTTTAACTCAATATAGAATCACAAAAATATAATAAATGAGAATTGAATTTACAGCTAACTGAAATAATATTTATTCATGAAACAAATACAAGCATACACTTTGCTATAAAACAATTAAAATTTCAAGATAGGTAATACTTAGCTTTATTTAATCATTTATACAGTACATTACACCAGATGAGCTAGGGACGATAGAAAAGGCACAAAACAAAAAAAATTTTAAATGCATTTTTATTCCTCTAAATGTAATGCTTATTAGATTAATGCAATTCAGAATGAATATTTTAAAATTATTATAGTAAGCAATAGCAAACTCAAGGTGGGAAGAAGCATCCGTTCAAAGATTTTTGTTTCCTACAAAAAAAAAAATGGAGTGTTTTTTATTTAAAAAAAGATAAATGTGATTAGTTTTCAGCAAAAATTAATAAAACAAGCAGGTAAGGATAACACTATAGTATGCTTGAAGATTTTTTTTTTGTCAATAAAACTATGAAACCAAGACTAATAAGTTAAAAAACATTTTTGTTTTTAATGCTGTGTAACTTAAATAGCACTTATATCTAATTTAATGTATTCATTTAAAACTTCCAATATTTGAATCACACTTTTAAATTATTATACTTGTGTATATAAAGATGTCAAAAAAAATGGATGGTCCATATAAAATATGCAAAACAAGATACAGGACTGTTGCAATAGTAATTTCTGTCTCTCTTGCTCACTACAGAATTTTCTGAACTGTAAAGATATCTAAATAAACACAAGTACATTTCAGTTTCCAGAAAATATATATTTCTCTTTTCAAAATTTAAATTGAAAGCCTGTTTAGTTTTGGACAATTATAATCACACAGTTAATTTTTTGAAAGTAATGTAACTATAAAATTGGTTATTAAAGGATATAGGGACCTACATGTTCTTTTTTTTAAGATTAAATTATCGATTATTGTCAGTTTTGGAAATTTGAGATGCTATTGAAAGACTTAACATTTTCATAGACTTCAAATGTTAAATTTTATCATTTGCTTGTGCTAATAAAAAATTTAATGAATATATTTAGTTTATATCCTATGTTGCTTTTAATAGAAATGAAGAAAATATAAAAATGTTCGTGTTTTTTTTTTGGGTTGTTCAAAAAGTAATTTAGCTTTTTCTCAACAGGAAACTTAGTTACATTTTACTCACCCAACTTCACTCTTTTGATAGCTTATTGGGAAGGCTTGCTTGTGAAAAATAGTTTGATAGATTCTATGTTGTAGATTTTGTTTGGTGCCCTTTTAAACATGGAAACTGAAAAGCAACATTTTCTGCATATTTTGCTATCAAAAAGATAAAAAATGTATTCAATGTGCATGGAGAACGTGTGGTACCAGTACTAAAACTGGTTTGCTAAATTTCGATTGGGTAATTAAGATGCACCACATCATGCACAAAAAGTGCAACTCTTGAGATAATTGAGAGATTAGATTTGACTATCCGTGATTTGCTTCTCAAATGTCATCACGGGATGAGAAATGGGCTGTCTACAAAGTTTAGTAAATCCTTTACTTCAAATAAGGAGGTCAAAAATAATTTGGATCAGTTTTTTGTGCATGGGGTCTTATGACTGCCAGAAAGATAGCAAAAGCTATTGCATCAGACTGAAATAAAATAGTCTTTTATTTTCATAAAAGTTCCAAACAACCCAACAAAGTTTATATGTTTGGGTGCTATCTTTAAGCATTTAAGAAGCAGAAGTTGCTTTTGCAACAGTCCAAAAGTATAGTAATTATTATCACAAAGTAAATGTACAATAAAATTATCAACACTAAGATCACTGGACAAAAAATTATAAGTCACTTAATAGAAATCAAGAAAAACATAATTTAATGTGTAACTCAGCCTCTGGAAGTGATAACTGCCAGAATACAGTTAGAGTGCAAGTCCACAAGATCTTGTACGTTTATCACAATCAGTTTAAGCCAATTGTGAATTTGATCACAAAAATCTACTTAATTGTAGGAATGCAGATTTTGGCATTTTAGTTAATGTTCCAACTTATCCCACAAATTTTCTAAAGGGTTCAAGATTACTGCAGATAATGCAGGTGAATTGAGATTTAATTGTTTATAAAATCAGACATATATGCTTCCAGATAAACTTCATAGTGGTCGTCCCCAAAAATGATGGTATCTGTAGCGTTTTCATCATGAAGTTGATGATTGAAAGAACACTGATAATCCAGAATATTAAAGTTTACATGTTGATTCATGCAAGTAGTCGCCTCAGAGAACCAACCCAAGATCTACTTCTAGCTCAGGCATATGGTCCATTTCTTTTGGGGTGTGTAATTTTTTGTCCGGTGAGCCTATTGACATTCTAATTTCACATAAAATTTAATTAGTAATATGTTTTGTAGTTAAATGAGTGATTAAACCAGATCTATTTTTAAACTGTTGGGGACATCTATCACAGTGATACGGCGTTTCGCCAGTATGTGATCGCACATGACATTTTAAGGTCACATTTTGGTTGAAAGACTTTCCGCAAAAGTTGCAAATATATGGTTTCACACCAGTGTGGATTAAGTAATGTCTTTTAACATTCCCAGCTACTCTAGAAGTATAAGAGCATTGGTTACATTTATAAATTTGTTTCAATTTCTTCATTTCCAAATAAGCAGCATCATACACAGGTCCATCATGAAAATTTGCAGGACTATTTACATGTGAATAAACTGAACTAAAACCTATGTACAAAAATAAAAAAATCTAAATTATTAGATTATACAGTAAAAATTCATAATTTTTTTTAATACTACTATAAAAAAATTATGAACACTTTATAGTCTATCTATAGAGAGAACTATCCTTGCCATTCATAGAGGTGTTGAGTCAATATAAGACAGATTTTTGCTCGGATCGGCAAGATAAAAGGAATCCGAGAGAGAAGCTCCCCTTTTTGAAATATGCCAATTCTTGTTTCCATAGCACAAGGCAGCCTTAGACTTCACGGCGAAGGGAGTTTTTTCTATAGTCAAACTATTTACGTAAACAGAAAATATGTAAGAATAGGTTAGAAATAATATAATTTTGATAATTAAATATATTTTTTGGGAATATAAATAAAACATGTTTCTTTTTGGTACAACAGTAATAATATATATATAATTGAAAAAGCAAGAATATATTTCATTAATTATTTTGATTAGACTTGGGTATGTCAAAAACTACTGAAAAAATTCATACAAGCTTTTTAAAATTTTTTTTATAACAAACTAATTGAATTTTTACTCTTTATGTATTGTAACTAGGACTGGGCGATATTAGAAATTCTATATCGTGATGCATCGTCAGTTTTGCATCGCGATATAGCGATGTATCGCGATATAGTATTTTTGAATTTCATTTACTTGTAAGGCACAGAAAGTCAGATTTCTATCAAAACTTCATACTCAGATTGATTTAAATCAATTTATAAATTTGAAGATATATATGTTTTGCTTAAGAAAGATATTAAATAAATTGACTACAATGTACAAATCTTAATTAAAATATTTATTGAAATGTTTGTTTAGAAATTCATAATACGCGTAAAACAAAGTGTTCAAAACTTTTTTTAAAGCGTTTTTTACAAATTAATATTTTCTTGTATTATTATGCATAAATAATTACATAATTATTAAGTTCGATCGTAATGTTAAATTTTTTAAATGAAACGTTAAAAATTATTTGTATGTTTAAAACAAAGTGCTAAATAAATTTTAGAAAAAAACGCTTTTAAAACATTAATTTTTATTATTATCATTTCAGTTATTATAGTTCTATTATAGTTCATTTACGTCACACTAGAGCTGCACAATGGGCTATTGGCGACGGTCTGGGAACCATCCCTGAGGATGATCCGAAGACATGCCATCACAATTTTGATCCTCTGCAGATGGGATGGCACCCCCGCTTCGATAGCTCGACGACCTGCACGCGAAGTCAAGCACTTTACGGTAGAACAGTTTAACGAGGACCAATACCGCACACCCTCGGTCCCTACGCAGACTGAACCAAGTGGTCACTCACCCGCAAACTGACCGCAGCCAGTGATGCTTAACTTCGGTGATCTGCAGGAAACCGTGTCTTAACGACCAGTCCACTGCGGGACCAAATCATTTCAGATAAATAATTAAATTAAATTAAATAATGACCGAATTATGAACAAAAAGCAAAGTAAGATTTAATTTATTAAAAATAAAAAAATTGTGATATTCGATAATACATTTAGCTAATTAACAAGTAATATGAAAAGAATATTTTTTAGGAAAAATTATTATACTCTCTAATAAAACGAAGTGCTAAATGATTTAAAAAAATGAATAAAATAGGCAAACCTTTCAAATTTTTTTTGTATAAACGAAGTTGATTGACTTATGTCAAAATCCAAATGACAAAAATAAATTTTGTTTTAACTTTATTTCTAAAAATAAAAACAATAAGATTTATAAATTTAAAATCAGTAATAAAAACTCATTAAATTATTAGAAGTTTCATTCAAAAAGTTTTTAATAAATTAAAAGAAAGTAAAAAATTACTTAACAAATTCAATTCTTATGGCCTCCTAAATTAGATTGCCGATAATTTTCACATTTAAAAATAAAAAGAAGTTTTTTAAAAAAGAAACTTATCTAGTTAATGAAGAAACTCTTCTTTATATATTCTTTTCAATAATAGATTGCCTTCAGAACAAGGTAACATCGGCGATCACGAAGTTAGTCCCACTGAAAATAATCTACAAGAAAAGTCGCGACAAAGAAAAAAAAAGCTAAGAGGTGCGAAAAGGAACATGCGATATAACGATATGTGTTCTCAAAACTCTGATTCTGATTCTACAGCTCACCAATCAAGGCCATTTCAATATAACGAAACGAACATCGTCTTCCACAGCGCGAGTCGACATCGGAACGTACGAGAAGAGTCTTATATCGCTATATCGTTATCCTATAACCTTGCGTGTCTTATATCGCTATATCGTTTTGCGCTCGCTGTCTTTACTCGACTGCTTAAATCAGATTTCTGATGCATCGCCTTGAATGAAAGTTGCTGTATCGTCTTGCCGATATATGCGTTAAATCGATATGTCTCGATACATCGATTTATAGCCCAGTCCTAATTGTAACCGAATTGGTAAATTGCAGATTTACATTCTGTATGTATATTTCAAAATAGGACAATATTCAATGGATGATAAATTTGTAACTTTAAGTACTTAGTTTCTGCAATAGAAGCTTCTTCAATTCCTGTTAAAAAGACAACAGAATTTTATGTCTGTATGTNTTTTTTAGAAAATATTTTAAGCTAAAGAACAATAGACCGATAAATGTTAGAGAACAGAAAAGCCAAGTATTTAACAACATATTATTTAATTTACATAAAAGCAATAAAATAGAAAAACTTACAAATCTTCTTATGCATGAAATAAATAATGAAAATTAAAACAGTGCCATTATTTCTATTTTATAATTTTATTGTTTTTAGATGTTGAAAAAGTAGGTCCACAAATTAGAAATAAAAAGTGTAAAAGAAAAAAGGTCCACATCAGAAATTGTGAAATATTAAATACACAACCATTTATGGTAAAATTAACTACATGATGGTATTTAGGTAGAAAGTCTTTTTCATGTTATCAGGCTGGTGTATGAGGGAGTATCTAATACTGATAGGAATTCGTTCATTTGCAAAACTGCAGTATCATCATTAAACATAATATTGTAATTAATTTAGGGTATTTTTCAAAGCTATTTTGGTAAGAAAAAAAATTTAAAATTTCAGTACCATAGATTTGAAGTAAATATATATTTTTTAAAAGTACGTAACAGAATCTAAGGGACTTAAAAATGGGCAAATAGCTTAAATAATAATAATTTTTTTTCTTTCGATTATGCTTCCTGCTTTCACAAACTTATCTTAATCTAAATAGAAGGCGCTGGTTAAAAATATACATAGCTTAACCTGTCAGTTGTGTTATAAAAATAGCATATTATTTGTTAAGAATTATTTCACAAGATGTAGAAGCTTTAAAGAACAGCCAAAGAACACGAAACGAATATAGTATCAAAAGTCGCTTTTATCATTGTTAATGGGATAAGGTTTATGACAAACTAAATGATTGTTAAACAATTACTAATCTTCTCATTTTTATTTAATTGAGTGTACTTTTGAAGCATATCTAGTTATTCAAATATTTTTGGAATAAGAGATATTTAAAAAAAGTAAACATGTTGAATATGTGAAACAGTGAAGAATATGAGGAAAATCAAGCATTTTGGGGATATTTTATAACATAGACACAAATTTGCACGATTTGGAACGATACACCATTACATCTGGGCATATAAAAATATAACCCTTTTCTATAAAAAATGTTTTAAAGTCAGGTTCATACATACCTTCTTTTAACAATTTGGTTGATTTTTCCTATCTTTAAATAACTATGGGAAAACTCTAGATTTACATTTCTAGAAGATATCAGTTATAGTAACCTTTCAGATTGAGAACAACTAATGTACAATTAGTTGTTACCAAAGAAAAATGTCTTAAAAATATTTTAAAACAAGAAAATGAACACAAAATTTTGAGAAAATAATTATTATAAAATGATGCAGATGTTTCTTCAAATTCATAATTCTAATGCTATGTAAAAAATAAAGATATTTAAAAAAATATTTCAAACCTAAACTGATTACTATAAAGTCTTTTATAGAATCATAAAGCCATTTAAAGCAAATACCATTGGAAAAAAAATTTAAATAATCGAATACTTGTTCAAATTTTTAGTTAATAAGTGAAAAATCATCATTTAAGTTAACAAATGAAAAATCTTTACTATTTTCATACACCAAACTAATAAGTAAGAATAATTCATAACAAACATGTTGTAGCACTAGTAATTTATTGGGTCTAAAAACAGTAGTTGCAAAAAAGGAAATTAAAGAACCCAATTTATGACATATTCTATATTAAGAAAAATATAGAATAAATAATGCAATGTGATTAGGTTGCATGAGGACGACGTTCAAATCACAAATTTTTACAGCATGTACATGTTTTGGCAAATCTTCATCAGAAAGAAAACATGGTGTCCTGTCATGTTTTCCTACTGATTAAACGAGTCTAAATGTGTCATTTTTCATAAATTATTGGAGACTTTAACGTTGACCTTATTCAACCTGTTGTTGCATATACTGTACTGCTAATACCCATAAGATGACGAATCAAAAGGACTGATTTGCTACCAAACAAGTCAATATCAGAGCCTATCCAATGGCTAGCATAAATTTAATTAATCACCATAACTTTTTGAGATGTAAAACAAAAATAAATATTAGTTCAAGTTCACATCATACCCTCCATCAACTACAGAATTCCCATAGCTTTAAAAGATATTTGTCCTAAAGCAATAGTATTTTAATAAATTAAAAGTATCTTGCCCACCACTTAAAAAGGTCAAGTCGACAAACAGTCATGCTCTTAAATCCCGATAAGGTATGTAAAAATTTCATTTGGTGTAAAATTTTTTGCTTTAGTTCACTACCATTTGAAAATTTTGAACAAACCTTAAATTTGGAGGGAATGGTTCACATTCATCACATTGACTGAGTTTCAGAATTTTGAGAGATGTGATTACTATTTCATAAAACAAACTTTAATGGAACAAAGAAAATGTATACAAAAATTAAAAAATTTTCATATGCGTGAGTTGGTGAGCTTTAAGGTTGCCTTTCTGAGTGAAAGATTTTCCACAATGATTACAAATGAAAGGTTTTTCATTTGTGTGTACTCTCATATGGCACCGCAAAGATGAGGTATAATCAGTTGCGTATGAACATTCCCTGCACTTGTGACGATATTGTTTAGTAGACTGAAATGATTTCATCTGATAAGATGCAAAGACAATAGGATCTGGAATGTTAAAATATTTGTTAGAATTTACAATGATAAATAAAACAAATTATTTTAATAAATACAAAAAACTATTTTATTTATAGAAAGAGACAAAAACCAAAGTTAGAAATTATAAATATACTACATTAAAACAGCTTACAAATTTTAATGCTACAATGGAGCATCACCATTTTTAAATTTTTTTTTTTTTATATACATATCTGTAAATTTTAACATTGGTTTTTGTCTTAATTACCATTATCAGAAAGTTTTAATTTTTCTAAATATTTTTTCATTAACACAAAGAAAAATTATTATAAAGAAAATTTCTTTCACTCTACTATTTTCGCTTTAGTTACATTTTTCAGATGTTATTTTTTTTGTCATCTTAATTTTTAAAAATAGTTTAATTCTAGATAAATAGAATTTTGTAAAAAAGATTTTTATATTGAAGTTTACAACAATTTTGAGATTTTTTACTATAACAAGAAAAATATCTTTAAGTATCTGTAAGTTTACGAAAATATCTTGATTAAGAAAGTTTACTTCAATTAACCCTTTGACGCAGCAGGGACACCGGTGTCCTTTTTATGGATTTTTTTTTCTTATACTCTAATTATAAGTCAAAATATATTTTGGATTTTTAATTATGAAAAACAGTCTAAAATCTCCCAGATTCTCTTAATTATATTTGTTCAAAAATATAAAAAAATAGTTACTCATGATTAGTAACAGTTAAAATTCTTATTATTTACCAATTGATTTTGTAAATGAAAGAAATTTTAAATATAAAAAACTGTTTCGCTTAAATCTATTAATTCTAATCAGTGCTCGATACTGTATTTCATACCCAAAAATTATTAAAATGCTAAATCTAATATTTTCCACGTATTTTGACCTAATTTAATACAAAATAAAAGTATGAAAAATATGTTTGATGAAATTTCTGCTTTCAAAGGTTAATGTCTAAGATTCCTTTTTGGAATGGTTCTAATAACTTTTTACAAGTTTAAAAAAAATAATTTTTGAATTTTTTTAGACATTCTCAAATTTGATAAAAGGCAGTATTATATTATAAGTGTTTGTTTCTTTAAATGTAGCTTGAATTATTTTGAACGTCGGACTTGAATCTAGATAAATTTTTCTACAATATCAAGATAAAATTTCTTGTAAATTCATTTTTATTAGGATTAATTAAAAAATATTTCAATACAAAACTACAGTTCAAAAAATAATAAATATACAAAGCACTTTTGGATTTGATCTATATCACTAAGTAACTGCATATATTAATTCACTTGTAAGAAAACATTGTTTATTAGGAGTTTTACATAATTTGACATTTTTAATTATGTACCTAAATATCAGAATGTATCAAAATATTTACACATTTAAAAATTAAGAAGTTATTCTTTTCTTTTATGTGATAATTGCAGTCATTCACAGCAACATTTGTGCCATGTAGTTATGCGAAAACTTATCAATTAAAATAAAAAATGATTGAAAGGACAAAAAAAAAAATCATAGCTGCTTTTAAGGTGTTAAATATTGTAACTTTATTTCCATAAAATATTTTATATTAATTTTACAAAACAGACATGTTTCTTAATGCAGCATTCTATTAAAACTTAATAAGACAAAATTTTCAGCATGTTTCATCTAAGTATTTACATGCTGTATGTATCAATATGGACCTTACATTAATTACAGAAATCAGATGATCTACCACAAATTTTTATTTTAAGATTAACCACTTAAATACCAAGGTTACTTTATGAAAGGCAAATTAAGTTTGCATTATAATTTGCCCATTTTAATTATGCATAATGATATAAAAATATGCTTATTTAAGAAAAAACTCAATCTTTAGCTTCTTTCTCTAACTAGCAACATAATTTTTGAGTTGATGCAGAAAAAGTACTGTACCTATAACATTAAAATTGCAGTATTCATATTATTTTGTTCTCTCTTTGTAGTTTCAACGAAGAAAAAAAAGTGTAAAAATATTTTGTTACTAAAATTTAACCCAATGTTTATATGAATTGAAATTTGACCACTAAAAGAGTTTTTAGACCAGTAAATATTTATGTCCACCAATTTTATCATATTAATTTGATTTTTAGATGTATATTAGAGCAACACAAATAAGCTTTGGAAATGGTCTAAGATTTATCCTTGGAGACAATGATATGTACAAGCATTATTTTTACTACCACAATTTTGAATGGATAGTAGATAGCGGTAGTAAATACACATAGTCTTTGTACCACGCTCCCCAACCACCCAACCATGCGTGGATTCCATTGGCTGTGAAACTACTGAGAGTCTTATTATATTAAAATTGATTCAGAGGCAATGTGAATTTTAATCAATTGAAATTTTAATCAAATTAGACAAAGAATATCAAAACTTTGATAGAGTTATGGAAAGCAAAGACTCGACCCACCATATCATCCGGCTGCTTCATTATATTAACAGTAACATTTACTTTTTGATAGCAGTATATCACCATAAGTACAGCATTTACTTCCTGATAGCAGTATATCACCATAAGTACAATCTTAATGTCTTTTTACTTTTTAATGCTTATTGTTCTGTAATTAAAATTTTTTTTAATAACACAACTTAGTAATATAGCTACTGAAAGAATTATGTACTGATATTCTGTTAAATTTGAGTTAAAATAATATTTACTTCACAGTCAAATTTAAAGTGAAATAAATTTTTTTAAATTTAATTAAATTTTTTAATTTAATTGAAATAAAAATTGCAAATTTTAAGACTGAGCTGTTATTTACATCATTTCAAAAATAACTGTGTTTAACGAAATGACATAATTAGGTAACACATGTTTGTAGCAAAAACTGGTATTTATTATAACATTACAAAGAAAAAGCCAAAAAACAAGCTTGAGAAACATGTTTTAACATATTGCCCTAGATGGGAGATTTAAAATTGAAATAAAGAATGAAAGCAAACAAGAAATAGTTTAAGGTATTATAAATGGATAAAAGTTGACAATATTAAGTACAGAATAGAAGAAAATTTCAAATAAAACATTTTGGGCAAAACAAAATTCTTAAAAACTGGACCATATAATGTAAAACTTTATAAAGAGATACTATTAATTTATAATTTGACAGAAATAAAAAAAATTAAATTGTTTAAACTATTGTTTGATGAAATTTTTAAAAAGAAAGATAAAAACAGGGCATTAAAATTTGTTTATTTTAAACATATTTTTTATACAATTAAGTTTGAAAACATAAAATGGTTTTCTTCTTTAAAAAGTAAATAGAATTTAATACATTTTATTTTGTAACAAATTAAATAAATCAATACAGCACTAAAAAAGAAAAAAAACATACAAATTTGATACTAAATAACAAGTTAAAGGATAAATTTTGCTGTTAACAGCATATATATAGTAATTTTTTTCAATAAATTTCAATTATAGATAAATCAGGATATTACCATAGGTATTTCTGAAAATTTAAAAAAATAAATGCAAATTTTAATATTTAAATCAGTAACAAAATAATACAATTTAGATAAATTCAGTTAATCCATACTCTAAGAAGTAACTTAAACAGAAAATACAAATTTATAAATACTTTGTTTTTAGGCGAGAAAATTTAAACTAGTTATGATATAATAAAAACAATTTCCTTACACATACATGTGAAGCTCCGATTTAATGCTAGTCCAATTACCACTTAGTAAAAAATGGGTTTGTTTACTTTCTTGTTTGTGCAAGATATTTATAACTTATTTCTCAACTAGTACACTTCAACTTATTTTTACAGCCAAACAGAAGGTACCAAAATCAGACAAGATAAGAAAAGCAATACACTCACTAGATTTTTAAGATCTGTATTTTGAAATGAACAAAAGTGGAGCTGTTCAAATAAGACCTTCATATATTAACTTACAAACCGAATGAGTTTAATTGCGTAAAGAAGCACTTCAGAAAATAGAAAACTTCTTCAGCACCACACATCACAGACCTTGCAGTTAAGTATATTTCTAAGACTGTGTGATAAGGTAATTAAAGTGCTCTTTTAGTTCATTCAATCATATAAATATAATAGAACATCAATCTGAAAAGATTTTGTTTTAAATAGTTCTATCACTACATAAAACTTAGTCAATCTGCTATGTATACTTATATATAAAAAAAGTTATACTACTATATATTTATATACACAGTAGGACCTTGATTATTTGAAGTAATTAAGACTAAACCCATTTTGAATAACCGAAATATTCAAATTAAGAATATGCAATAATTTTCATCAAAAAAGTAAATTTAATTTTAGAATAACTATTTAAAAAATATTTTTTTTGCCAAATAGGTATTTAAGATGTTTTATTTTAAAATTTAATCGCACGATTGTAGAGCAGTTCTATTTTTAAAAAAATAAAAATTCTGTAGTAAAAAGCATCCATTAGTAAAAAGCAGCATCTGTTTTGAATTGCAAGCTGATTCAATTAGTTTTGGAAGTTAATTTTATTGCTCTACATTCCTTTGCAAAGCTTTTTTACACTACAATATTAAATATCTTTTGCATAGATAACATATTCCTTTTTAGTAAAAGTGGAAGTCTTGTAGTTAAGTAAACTATAGTAGTAATAAAAAATGGATGAAATAACAAAAATTTCAATTTTCAAATTTCTCTAGCAAAACCACAACAACTAATTTAACATTTATTGGCTACACAGACATAGTGAGCATTTTTGCAACAGCAACATGTAGGTCTGAGGGGTGCTGCAAGTAAAAAGTCCACAATTTTAAAATCAACGTAATCAGCATTGCACATGTTCTGCCTTTACTTCCCAGACAAGCTGATACCTATTGATCTGAAGCTGGATGAGCTTCAAGCATATACTGAAGATAGAAAATAGTTCTTCACAATGTAATGCTAGCTTAGCGCAGTGCAATAACTACGGTTCTATTTTGGCTTCCTTTACTAACATAAAATTTAACAATTCTATGAAATCATTTAGTACAAAAGGCATTTCTATTTTTCAAGGTATCATGCATAGCTAAACAGCGACAAAATTATAGTAAAGAAATTGAATTGGGAAAAGAGAAAACTAAGTGTATATGCAAAAAATAAACTTTTAAATCGATTTTGGCTAACAGAGGCATTAGGATGAAAGGGGTTCTGCTGTTTATAGTATAAATATATATAAATTTTTTTTTTATAAAATAGGTTTAATATTTGTAGATTAAAAATGAACACAAAATGTAAAATTAGGAAAAATAGATTTATTTTTATGTATACAGAAAACAAGCCTTTTATGCAAAAGCAAAAATTGGACAATAAATGTTCAGTAACTTTATTAAGGTATTATTATAATTTTACAGAGTTGCTTTTATTAAAAAGTAGTGCCCTCAAATTAAACTAATATCTATGAAGTTTCAGAATTAAGTAGTTCATCTAATTTACATTTTGAAATCTTGAAAAATAAATACAATAAAAAATCTATAATATAAGAAACACTTTAAACATAAGAAATTAAAAAAAGCCACTCTTATTAACAACTGACAAGAATAAATAAACAAGATTGTTGTTTCAATTACCATTTTAACACATTTTTCCAACCATTAGAAAACAGTTTTAGTGTTACATGCTAAAAATATATATACACATTTAATCCACACTGCAATAAGAAATTACTAATCAATGCAGTTATTTTTTAATATAACATTGTTTAAGTTTTAGAAGAACATAATTGCAAACTTGCATTGCATTGCATTTGTTATGTTATGTAACATAACAAATGCATTGCATTTGAAATTGCATTTGTTATGTTACATAACAGAAAATATTTGGCTTCACCAATAGTTTCAAGTTACTTCAGATTTGTAGAACACTCACAATTGTTCAAGATAAATGAAAAAAAAAAATATTGTCATTCTTTATCGGGTGAAATTGTGCAACTGTGCACCACCACCTTTATTTCTTAGACTTTCTGATACCCTATTATTTGTTGCGAGTGGGTTTCAAGTCCTCACTGAAGAGATAACTCTAGTCTCACAGCTCTATCATACGTAAAAATAAAAATGTTCTCAAGCTTTTAAAATCTTAATTCATAAAATATATATAAAAAATCTTTGTTAACCTTTCTTGAACTTTGTTAACAATGAGATTTTCTTATTCCTATCTTAATACAACTATTTTTTTTAAAATTCTAGCACAGCACTTTCACTTAGATCACAGAACCCCAGTTTGAAACCACTGGATTATATATAAAAATTCGCAAAGCTAAAAAGTGGTCAGTACTTTAATTACTTAAAAAATAAATGTTGGCAGTGTAACTATAAAAAGTGATAAATATATATTTGTAAATTGTTTACTACAAGAAATTTAAAAACAGATTAAAATTTTTAATATATATATATATATATAGGAACAGAATCAAGACAAAATTATATAAGTGCTGACTTGAAGATAGGTAGTTGGGATATAACGAATAGTGATTTGGACGAAAACCAAATATTCTGCCCAATAATCGGTAGAATACCAATTATTCGGTTGCTTGCTAAATAGCAACGTTGTCTTAAAAATCATTAATAAATATTATTTTTTATACATAAATAATTTCAGTTGCTGAACATCTTAGTTTCTTATTTCAGTATTTTCAAGGAAAAGTGAAGAAGAAAGTTTAACAGGAACCCTCTTAATTGCCACATCATAATAAGAACTTCAATAAAACATGTTTTTTTTTTTTTTAAAAAAAAGAAAAAGCTAGATAGAAACCAAAACAAAAAACTTTCTTATTTAAAAAAAGAAAATTATGCTGAAAATCTAAATGTAATATTTTTTTTTGCGCTACATTCAGGAAAAAGTGACAATAAAAGAATAAAGTTTACTAAAAATGTTTTTTTAGAAAATGCTGTGTCATCATAAAAACACTAATAAAATGAAAAGTTAATAAAAAATTCAAAAGAAAAACAGAAAAAAATTGTTCTTAATTCTCAAAATATAACTCTAGCATTTAAAATCACAGGTTTCTATGGTACTGGCAATCTCGAATACCATATAGGGAAAAAGTGACAATACAATAATAAGGCCCACGAGAAATGCTTTATTAAAAAGCTGTGCTATAACAAAAAATGGCCAAAATGAAAAAACCTTCTCAATTCTTAAAACAAAAAATGTAAATAAAAAAAACAGCATTACAAAACTTGCAAATCTAGTAATAATTTTTCAAATTTCGCTTTTCTATTTGTCTTTCAGGACATAAATTTGCAAGCCGTGTGCAAGTTTTAGACCTTAACAAATGTATATAAAAATTATTTTGAATAGTTCATAGCTTAAAATAACAATTTAGACTACTCCTTATTAAATCTGTTCAAATTAAATAAATAAAAAACGTTGCCGAAAAATATTTTTTTAAAAAAATATGTTGCCAAATAGTAGGCTGAAAATTCGGCCAACCAAATATTTGGCAAAAAGGCTGAATATCGAATAATGGATGAATATTCATTACATCCCTAATATCATCATCATGTTACTTTTAAGAAAAAGTGTTGGGGCTTACGATTTGCTTATTTTTGTGGAGAGGTATGAGCAATGCTTACATGAGACATCAAAATCTTTTTATAATTTTTTAAATTGCAAAAAAAATTAAGGAGCTTAGAGGTCAAGAATTATAACTATAAAAGAAAAACACAAGATTTCTATAAAATATCTTCTAGAAATTTTATAAAATTAATGACAAAGATTTTGTTTAATGTAAAATTACATCTTACACTTGATCTGTTGTTGTTGTAGTTCATTTAAGTCGCACTAGAGCTGCACAATGGGCTATTGGCGACGGTCTGGGAAAAATCCCTGAGGATGATCCGAAGACATGCCATCACAATTTTGATCCTTTGCAGAGGGGATGGCACCCCCGCTTTGGTAGCCAAACGACCTTCGCGCGAAGTCGAGTACTTCACGGTAGCACAGTTTAACGAGGACCAATACCGCACACCCTCGGTCCCTACGCAGACTGATCTAAATGGGTCACCCACCCGCACACTGACCGCAGCCAGTGATGCTTGACTTCGGTGATCTGCTGGGAACCGCGTCTTAATGATCAGTCCACTGCGGGACATCTTACACTTGAAATAAATATTAAAATTAGATTACTGCAACAAGAGTCAGAGCAAAAGACAATAGAGAGGTGTTCTTACATAAGTGGAGGTGTAATTTTCAAAACTTTTGCAGATAAGGGAGAAGAGGGATCTAAAATTGCCAAAATCATATTCTTTATAACTGTGATTTCATTCTTTATTTTTGAGTGAAATTATAAGCTTTTTAAAATAAAATAGCCTTGATTAAAATGGCTTAAATTTGTTAGCACTTTTATTTCTTTGAGCCAGCACTATATATAAGTTAACTTCTCAACTTCTTTTAGAAAGGAAAAACAATAACACAGTACTTAGCACGTTAAATAGGTTTGCACATCAGAGAGAAATACACAATATGAAGGGAGGGTACATAGCCTGCTTTTGTAACATGCAAAATGTTTCATTCAATGGTAGTAAATTAAAACAGAACTTTTTAAAAACAATAGAATTTCGATCAATCAGAACAAAATATTTTTTATTTTAATTTATAAAATATTAATATTTGCAAACACTTGGGAAAATACTTTCTAAAACTATGGAAATTCCATAGTTGTTGGAGGTCATGTTGTCATATAAGATAAATTAAAACTAATTGCAAAGTCAATTGCATCCTGCCTGAGATCCGTAGTAGAGTCACAGCAGCTAATCAATGTTTTTTCAGCCTTAAAAAGTATCTGAAATCTAACTTCATCAGCAGAAAAAGAAAGATTCTGATATACAAAAGTTTGATAAGACCCATTCTTACTTACTTTTCTGAGACTTGGACAATGACAGAAAAGAGTAAGCACATTATTTCTGTGTTTGAAAGAAAAATTTTAAGAAGCATATATGGTGGCCTTAAATGTAACAATATCTGGAGAAGAAGAACTAACTCCGAACTTTACATACTATTTAAAGAACCTGACATAGTCAAATACATTGCAATTCAGAGAATCAAATGGGCGGGACACCTATCAAGAATGGATAATAATCGCGTTACAAAAAAGATCTTCTCTGCTAGACCATAAGGCACTCGAAAAAGAGGAAGACCTAGACTTAGATGGCTCGACTGCCTCGAAAGTGATTTAAATATTCTAAAAGTCACAAATTGGATGTCTGTGGCCAAGTGTAGAAGAGCCTGGAGTTCAACTTTGCAGAAGGAAAGAGCCCATCCTGGGCTGTCAAGCCAATGAAGAAGAAGAATTGCTAATTCTTGTTGATATTTTTGAAAATAAAAATATTTTTTTCACAGTAAAATGTTGATATTTTTGAAAATATTAATGACTTTGATTAAAGTTTAGAGCTCATGAGTCCTCCTTGTAGATGTAACAGGAATTTTTTTTATGCATATGACGTAGTTGTGATAGTTATGTTTCAAGATTATACTTTTCTTTTTTAAAACCTGTATCAAGACAAGGGACAGTTGTAATAACCAAATATTTTGATTTCAATTAACAGAAATTGTAAATAAAAAATTTGAATGACAAATAACAACACAAATTAAACTTCTCAATATATTTTCAAAACATCAAGCTTAAAGAGAATTGCACATAAAACACAAAAGCAATGAAAGTGAGATATAATAAAACTAAGTAATATTGCCAAAATGAATTTAAAATATTTAAGTAATAAATAATAATAATAAAGAAAAAAAAATACTGAGAAAAATCTCACTTATATATTATTTTAAAAAATTGTTTGTCATGAAACACAAATATTAAATAAAATTTTCATACAAATGAAAATAAATAATACACAATCACCAAATTAAAATAATTACCAAAGCATATACTTCCACTATAACCAATTAAATAGACTCTACAAATCAGTAAAAATATAACAAATATACAAAAATATAATTATTTTACAGTATAATTTAAATCTTGCACCGCTTGAACCTGACCCATTTCTAATGTCAATGCATTATTAGCTGCAGCTCCATCATCTTTTAAATGTAAACGTCTGTGATTTTTTAAACTTGACCTTTGCGTGAATCGAACTTTGCAATACTCACACTGAAAGGGTTTCTCCCCAGTGTGTATACGCAAATGCTCCTGCAAACTAACTTTTTGATTGAATGATTTACCACACACTGTACAAGAAAAGGGACGTTCTTGTGTATGAGTTAAGTAGTGCCTTTTTAGATGTGATGGTCGATTTGTGGCATAAAAACAGTACTGACACTTGTAGCGCAGATTTCGATAATCTCTTTTAGGAGGACCCATGAAAAAGCAGAATTGCGCTGCTGAAAGATAAAAGACAATTATTCAGAATTTTATTCAATTGTAACACACAATAAATGTGAAACAACAACGCATCTTTCAAAATGAATTTTCAAGATTAACTAATTTACTTTTCAGAATTCCTTGTCAAAAATGAATCAAGAGTAACTAATATTTAGGGGAAACAAACAAATATTTTTTTTGTAAAATTTTGAAGTAGATAAATAGCTGAAGTTAACTGAATCTGGCTTTTAAAATTTCCAAATAATAAGCACAATCATTATCTCACATCTCTAATACTTAATTATGAACAGTATATAACGGTATTACTTATTGATTTTAACTAAAAAAGTATTTTTGAAGAATATCACTCAACCTCAATTGCAAATGATCATGGCAGTGAGTGGAGAGATTGATAATTTTTTCTCATTTAAATGGTTTTTTATGTTAACTACTTTAATATAGGTATAACACCATTTATTCAGATTTTTATAAGGATTCTCAAAATATATGAAGGATATTCTGTAATGTCTACTCTTAATACATATTTAAAAAAAAGTATACATCAGTGGTCATAAATGGTAATTTAAGTCACAAAAAAACAAGAAATTAATCAAAATCTGTAATTGAGAAAGGAAAGACTGAAAACATCAAAACCTGTTTGATTGATTGAAGAAATCGAAGAGATGGATGATAAGTATTAGAAACACTAACCAAACTGCTTTTTTTAAGCTTACAAAAGAATTTTTTTTATATTTAAATTGTGACACTTAAGGTGTAACTTTTTTTAACTTCATTTTCGACAAAGATTTTAAAAATATTTTATACGGTCAATGATTAAGGAACAAAATGAATATGAAAAGGGTAATAAGAGAACAACTGGTAATTTGAATAAATCAATGAAAAATATTATAATAATTTGTTTTTACTGTAAGCCATAGAAAGAAATAAAAAATCAAAACTTAGTTTCTCAAACTTAAACACTAATAGTTTTGATTAGGCATTTTCAATCAAAAAGTTTTCATAAATTTAAACTGCCTTTTAAGTTTTTAAACTTTAGCTTTGAAATTTCATTTTGAAACATGAAAAATGGTTCAGATTTCTTCTGTAGTTTGATAATTGAAGAGCTTAGTAGAAGAACATACATATTGATATTTTTAAAATTTAAGATTTTATGAATACACGATCTGTAGATAAGGAAAATGAATTTTTTCTGACAAGTTATTAAATATGGTGTCTATAAATGGAACGATTTACCGACCTTTCTGAAAATTCAAAAGTAGATTTTTTAAGACTGCCATTTATAATGTTCTTTTACTAACCACATCAGTTATTAATGATACAAAGGATAAATAAAAATTGAATAAAAAAATCTAATTAAATAATAATTCATGTAACAAATCATGCAATAAAAAATAACTGCTTTAAAATTATAAATATGAAGCATAGAAAAAAAGAAAAAAACAAGTGGAAAGCATAAAAATAAATAATAAAATTAAAATCTATAACTAAATAAATTAATAAACTAAGGCTTTTGCATTGATGCAAGTTCATGAACATAAGTTTTAACAAAATATAATAAAGTGATGATGATTAATAACTTAATTTGATAACTTATTTTAATAGAAGCTGTAAATTTAGTGAAATAAAATTAAAACTATTGAAGAATAGAATAATAAAAAAACATTTACCTCCAATAAGTACAGACCTGTAACTGTAGACAGAAATAGATACAATACTGTTTTATGAACACTTTTTCAGCATAAATTATATTCATATATCATAGATCAAAACTTAATAAAAAGAAATTAGCATTGAAAGAAAATTCAGCATGAAAGCAATTCATAAAAAGTCTCAATTCAAATAATTTTTTTTATAATTACAAATTAAATTCACACATAAAATTAATAAATGATTATGAATATATATGATATGATATGAATATATATGAAATAATATGCAACAGACCATTCATATCTTAAGTACTGTAAAATTAAATTGGAAGAAACTTAGAAACAATATTTTTATCAATATTTATAAATATCAATACTTTTTTTTAGTTTGTTAACATATTTATTAACTAATATAATAATTGAAAACATTTTAAAAACTTAAAATAAATGAGAACAAATAAATTCAATATATCAAACACTATTTATCGAATTATAAAAAAAATTATATAAAATAAATGAAAGTTGAAAATATAATTCATACCTGTTACAGACAATTACCTTTTACACTAGAGAAATATGCAAAGATAGATTTTTCGTAAAAGAAATATTTTAAACATAGATGAAAATGAAAACATCAACATAATTAAAAATTTATTCCAGTAAGTTCTAAAATGATATTTAACAAGTAATAAGTACATATAAAAGAAAATAATTTGGTATATTCTGCCGGAGATATAAAAAGAATATTGTAAAAAATAAATTTAAGCAGTATATGAACGGTGTATAGTTCGATAATGTCTGAGGAGATTATTTTTTTGGGCAAAACTGCGGGCACATATTTTGCATACATAAGGTTTCTCACCAGTATGAACTCTAATGTGATTGTCTAGAATAGCTTTCAAACTAAATGACAAACCACACATGAGACAACTGTACGGCCGCTCCTTAGTATGAATGCGATAATGTCTCTTGAAATTTGCTCGCAAATTTGTTTTATAACTACATTCATCACAATGAAAAACACGTTTATAGTTAAAAGAAGAATAGTTAGATGAGCAGGAAAGTCTATTCAGAGAAGGAAAAGCTGCAAGAAAAAGGAAGAAAACAGTTTAAGAAATTGTTAAGAGAGGTTAGTATCATAAAATACATTATTTAGAAAACATGTTATGAAATACACAAGGTCAAAAAATAATTTTAGAGATAAGAAAAAAGATAGCAGTAAAACCAAGTACAGTATAGTAAACAAATTAAAATGTTATATATATTTAAAATTTTAAATGACGTTACATAAAATATTAAAGTAATGCTAACAGCATTATTTCTATGCTGCGCAAATAAGAAATTATAAAATTAAAATACTACGAAAAAAAATTATGTACAGCCAGAAAAAAATAGTACAGGAGAGTTGGATAAAATGTTTAATAAATAAAATAATTACATTAATAGTATTTTCAATAGATAGAAATCTCTTAATAACCTTAGTAAGTGCAGAACTGTAAATACAAAAAATATTTAAACTATAACGTTTCATATTTAAATGATAATTAGAAAATTAATAATCAATGATTATTATTGGTTGAGATTATGAGTTAAAAAGTAGATTCAGATTAAAATAAACTATTACCAAAGTATATAACATTTTAGTTATACACGATCTTTTAAATGCTTTCAAAAGTAGCAAATAACAAAATATTAGTTTTAACAGCTTACCCATTCCCCAGAGTTTGTGGACTAAATTCAAGTTATTTACTCCAAGTTCTTCACTTTTTTTACGATGTATTCCCAAGCTTTAGCTTATTCAAAGTTTGAATTTGATATGTTATATAAAACTTTATAAAATTCAGAGATCATTCATATTTATTGCCTGAAAAAGTAAAATATTACAACAGCCATATTCCCAAGAGTTGTATATCTTGTTTATTTTTAATAAACAATAAAGCAGAAATTTCTAATCATTCAGGATTGAACACACCAGAATTTACATCCAGAAAATAAGGTTTAAAAACAAATTATAGCTTCTAATGCAATTAGAGCGAGTAGAACAATATCTGTGTTACAAAGGAAATCAAATTTTGAACAACTAAATAAAAATCAAAACATCACATATCAAATTTATATATTCAATTTATTTCAAATATTACCATAAGTTTAAAAAAAAAAACTATAAAAATATTGAATGCCTTAATTTTATTTTTACAGTAGTGATATAGAAAATAAGTATTTTTTCATTGCGATGCATTTAAACAAGAAATAATTTTTTTTATAGTAAAGATTATAAAAGACAATATTAAACCTTACAAATGATTAACCTCATTAATAAATTACAAGTTAAATTTTTTTTTTATGACTACTAACAAAATGTAATATTTTTCTGAAAGAGTCACTTAATTCAATCAACTGTAAGTACTAATTATGCACACATGCCATGTGACGTTTCAAAGCATCCTTAACTGAAAATTTTTTAAAACAAATATCACACACAAAAGGCTTTATTCCAGTATGCTTTCGATAATGCCGATCCATTTTCCACCTGCAACTATTAGAGTAAGAGCATTGATCACATTGTAGCCACTTTACTGTTTGTTTAAAAACTTGATTATACACACTACATAATCCTACAAAAATAATTGGAAAATATTAAAAAAAAAAATAAAATGGAATGCAGTTATTTTTTTATAATGTAAGATACAATTAATTCACAAAAATAAGTGGATAAGAATGTTCTTAAATGAGCATTTTCATATCATGTACAGAATTAGAAATTAAAAAAAATTTAGTCAGTGATATCCTTTGGATCATTGAATAAATTTTAACTTAAAATCAATAATTAAAGCATAAAACTGAACAAAAAACTAAAATAGCATACCATCCTTTTACATAGATAGCTGGACAGGATCACTGATAATTATTTTATGATAATCTGAATCACAATTTAATGGTCTTGAACAAATGGACCTCTGTTCTATATTTGTTTTTAAGACACATATACTTGCATTTCTTCAGATTCTCAATTTACTTTTTTGTTTCTCTAAGATGCAAAATCTTGTATTAGCCATTTAAAAGCTGAAATTACTTAAGTAAAATAAAACAAAAACCTTTATTTACCGCATATCTATTTCACTTTCTGAGATCAGTGGAATTATTTTTATAAAATTCTGATTTTTGTTGAAAAAGTAAAATTATAAAAATATTTATAGTAGTAACATTCGTAAAAATATAATACTTAATTTATTTCTGATGCAAAATATAAAAATATTTATTTCAAGCTATTCCAGAAGAATAAATTCAAAAGCTTAGTTGTAGGATCAATAATTTTGTGAACTTATGAGTTCATTAAAAATTAAAAGTTATTCTTAAATGCATGATGAAAATATTAATGTATTAAAGTAAAAAAATACTGATAACATTTTAAAGATGAATCATATTTCTACAGTAAAGAAGGTAAAAAAAGAAATTTTTTAATTCTAACAAATGACAAACTTTATTAACAACCCAAATTGAAATTGTTATTTTGATTATTAACCAGATTTACTACAAAAATAAAAAATATTTGATTTACATACCTTTTTTTTAAAATAAATCTTTGTTTACTAAGAACATATTTCATACAATAATTAATATTCATTAATAATTATACAATTTCAGAATTCAAAAATTTATTCTTTGATAGCTTACAATCCAATTCAATTTTCCAATAGCAACTTTTTTGCTTATTGGCAAATAATTTTTAGAACTCTTCCCCTTGAGCAAGAAAAATCACTTGTATTGTTAAAATTTGCAAAAATGTTAATAATTAAAAAGATTATTAACATTTAAAAATAATTAATAAAAATTGAAATCAATTAAAAGAAAATTTTGATAAAATAGAATTTAATAATAACAAATGTTTAAAAAAGCTGATTAAAAGTAAAGAGAATAAAAAAAAAAAAAAATATATATATATATATAAGAAAGGCACACACCTAGAATATCATACTTGAAAAAATATGCCAGATATTTTCAGGAAACAGATATTAAAAAATTCTATGAACAGCAAGTACTAAATATGTACACAGGCCATATGATGTTTCCAACTATCCTTATCATAAAACTTTTTAAAACAAATATCACACATAAAAGGCTTTACTCCAGTATGTGTTTGATAATGACGTTCCATTTTCCATCTACATCTATTAGAATATAAGCACTGATCACATTGTAGTTCCTTCATTTTTTGTTTAAAAACTTGATTATACACACTAATTAACCCTACAAAAAACAATTGGGAAATATACAAAAACTGACTTTTTTTTTTAAAATAATGTTAATGCATGGAATTTTAGGAATTAATTGTATATCATATTAAATATACAGCTTTTCCACTAGCAAAAAAAAGAAACTTTTGATAAAAATATTTGGTGGAAACTTAGAAGTATTATTCTAAAGTATTGGACTTGTTATATTCTGCATACAATAAAATGTTTTTTTTCTTCTTTTTTAAAATATTTTTTTATGTGTTACTGAAGTAGTATTGTAGCAGCAATGTACCTAAAGAAGTGCAGAAAGTATTAAGCAAATCAAAACATTGTTTTTCCATTTGTATTTTCACAGTGAAATTTTATAATGAAATATCACGCATTGAGGAATGATCAAGAAACAATTTTATCAAATAAAACTTAATGTAAGAATAAAAAACTTAAGGAAAAAAATAAATAAATAAAAGACTTGGAACCCTCCCTACCACCCGTCCAAGTCACAAAAGATTCACTAATTATATCTTTTTAATGAAGTTGTTTACTCTGCAAAAATACAATACACTTGCATTATACAAAACAACTTTTACATTTCATGAAGAAACTTCAATGTTTGAATGATCATACATTTAAGCACATCTATTTTTAATCTCTCTGTCAAAATTAGTAAATTAAAAGAATTGATTAAATACTTCTTCATAAAATATAGCATACAGAATGTAAGTATAACAGCAAATAAAACCAATACCATCCCACAAGTATTATATTTAAAGTTAAAAGACAAAAAAAAATGTCTAACAAGAATAATAAAGCTTTTTATAATTAAATAAAAGAAATTCTGATAATAATATACAGCAGTAGTTTTTATAATTCCTGTTTACAATTAATTGATGCTGCATTTTTCATTATTATAAAAACTAACCTTTAATGAATTATGCGAAACTAATTCTTTTAAAAGCTATAACTAATTACATAATGTGTAACAATAATAAAAGAAAAACTATACCCCTTGAGCTTACAATGAAAAATACTAAGATTTTACTTACACTCTTGAAATAACGCTACCAATCAGTATCCAGGTCCTTAATGATAAACAAGTTTAGGTTTGTAGTGTGTTGAGAGCTATTAAACATCTATAATGAAATACTGAATATACAATGATAATTGTAACTACCAAACCATTTCAACAGCTGGAAAAAAGCTCGATTTGTACTTTAAAATAAGAAACAGAATAGAAAAGCTGAAAATAAATATTTAATAAAAAATTAAAGTGCATATGAAACAGATAGTTTATTGATGCATATGAAATAGATGATGCATGGATAGTTTATTTATGAAAGTGATAGATATGAAATAGATATGTTCTTTTTTAAATTCTAGATTACTGATAATACCACAACTTGATATTTTATAAAAATTAAAAAGTATCCATTTGTAAGACATAAATAAGCATAAAAATGATTAGTTACTACTAATAATAATAAAAATATAAATAATCTCAGACAAAGGATGACTGCAAGTCAATTGTAAATTTAAACAATTTATTAGTAGTTATATATTTAAATCCAAAAGATATGCAATGTTTACATTCCAATTAATTAATACAAATTTTAAGAAAAACAAACCTATGAAACTTAACAATTTTAAGTTTTTATTTTCTATTCATTTACATTTGTCATAAGTTAATGAAAAAGAATGTACTACGGAATATTCCTTTCATTAGCAAATGTACTAAAATATATTCTGCCAGCAGAATTTTTTTTGAAGCTCATTAATATGAGGCTTAAACATCATAATTATCATAATCCAGTTTTAGTAATATTGAAACTATTGTACAGTAAAGACAAATTTTCTATGTATTTTAAACAAAAATTTTGAAAATGAAACAAAAAGAATGCTCAGGTGTCAATCTGTAAATTAACCAGTTTAAGAAAAATTAACTCACTATATTCCTAAATATAGTCTCAGGCACTTAATAGTTTTTAATTAATACATATAACACAAACATTGGAAGGATAAAATGTTTTTAAATTAATCTGATTATTATGTAATGACACATATAAGGATATTAATTAAATATCAAAAGATCACTGTTGGTTAAATTTTAATTATTAGGACTTACATTTAAGAATTTTTAAGAGTGATTAAAAAAACTGCCCACATATCATCGGAAAAAATACCAACAAAAAGAGACCCACACAAAATCTGCATTTAATTTGATTTTTTCATTGCATTTTAATTAATAGAAATAAATATGATTAAGAAATGGAAATACACAATATACGAATAATCTTAACACTAAGAAAAGAGTTCACTTCAAAAACAAACTAACAAGACATTTGATTATCTAATTGCACATATATTTTTAATCAACTAAAGTACTAATGGTTCACAAACATAACCAGTGAGAATTAAATTTAGGATTCTTCTAAATAAGTCTATGAATTAACAGAAAATTAGAAACAAAATACTTTTACAAAAAAAAAAAAAAGTCTCGTACAGCAGTAACTTTTTTTTACAGTACTTTTCCTCACTAATAATTACAAAACAATTTTCAATTAAATTAAAAATTGCACAAAGAAATAATTTTTTTAAATAGTCAATGCACCCTTTCATGGTTTTCGTTCACCGCTTTTTATCAGCAGTGATTGACTAAAGAAATGTAACAAACGATATATATTTTGATATTTACAGGAATAATACAAACATTGTAATAGTCATATCAAGATATCTTTTGCAAAGTATTAATAGACAGAAGCAAGATTCCTTACTTGAAATAATGTAGTAATAGTCGCAACTATTACTACAAAAAACTTGGACTTATATAAATATAACTTGAAGTATTTAAAATTATATTTATTTACAAAATAAATAATAAGTCAAAAAGTTATCAATTCAAATAAAAAGAATGTAATATTTTAGTTAAACAAGTTATATCAACTAATTTTAAAATATTTTTATAGATTTGACATTGCATTTTTACAGATTTAATAAATAAATAAAAAAAAAATTGCAGAAGAATAAGTTTAATTTTGATACAAAAAATAATTATATGATACACGAGTAGAGTAATAGTATTCAAGCTATATCATTTATTAATAGATACTATAATTATATTATTTACGGTTAAATTTAAGAAAGAAAAAATAAACTTTATAAATAACTAGCTGAAAAAAAGTAAAAATGATATATTTTTCGTTAAATATTAAAAATGTACACGGTAATACGCGCATAAGAACTTTTTCATGGGAAAAAAAAAATTCTTTAACAGTAAAACTTTTAAAGGCAAAAATTACATCTATTTTTAAAAAAAATCACAAATGTACAAGATTGGTAAATAGAAGGTCTTGTTTACATTTTCATTACATTATAATAAAATTAACATACAAAAAAGTCTAGATATTTTCCAAAGAATTCAGACGTTTTTACCTAAATGAATTTGATTTCTCAAGACTTTCTTATGTTTTTATAACTTTCCACATTTTGAAAGGAAAATTGTCAGTCTGAACAGCAACATCTTTTAAATAACTGTGTAAAAATATTTATGACTAATATATAACAAATAACTAACAATACAAATGAAATTGAGAAAAAAAAAATTGAAACACTTTATATAAAGAACTAAATAGAAGTTTCTGTTTAACATAAGTGAAATTAAATAATTATACATACACTTACTCAAATATGTCTGGAATAAATTGAAGAAATACTCTTTCAGTGAAAATAAAGTATGAGAAGCTTTACAAACTGTTTTTTTTCTCATTATTTAATTAACAGTCATGATTTATTAGTTAGAATTTTCATCTTTGATTTTTTCTGAGGAAATGACATTTGTCGAAATAAGATTTTTTTTGCTTTTTGTAGAATTCATCAAGGAACTTCCACTTACGACTAAAGAAGAAGGGGCTGAAGGTCGGTGAAGAGTTTGATGTCTTCGAAAGGCACTTGGGTCGGAAAATCTGGATGGGCAGAGATGACAGGCATAAGGTTTTTCTCCAGTATGAACCCTGACATGAATTTTATGATGCCACTTCTTTGTGAAGCTTTTACCACATGTATCACAAGTAAATGGTCGTTCGTCACTATGCTTTGCATAATGACGTTTCATTTGATGATATTTGTCAGTAGTGTATGAACAAAAAGAGCATAAGAAATTAGAGTTATTAGAGTTTTCATTGCTATTGCCATAATTAAAGTAATTGAAGAGCCTTAAATTAGTAGATAAAGTATTGTCCAAACTCTTGTCCTTACTCTTCTTCGATCCTAAAAATCAAAATGTAAATAAATACACGTATTTTTTAGATAAGAACTATAATAAAATTAAAAGACTTCAACAAGCAACTTAAATATTACTATTCAAGACGTTAAATACTTATTAAAACTTTGTCTGTACATAAAATTTTTTAATGCTCACATTATGATGTTAAGTCTATATGAAGTGAACTAATTAAGCAATAGATACTTTGCACCATATTACAAGAAATAGCAATCCAGCTATATATCAAGGACCAACATATCAGCCATAAAGAGAAACAAAAAATTTTTAAAAATGGTATATATTCTTTTTAGCTTGCTATACAGAAAGTATAAATTCTCTCTCACCCAAAGCTATATAGCTACCATAAACACCTATAGCTACCTTGGGTAGAAGTTCAATTTAAAGAACGTTGAAGAAAATTCTAGCATAATTTCAGAGCTTACTAAATAAAAAATATGGTTAGCTTGGAGAAAATCAAACATTAAAATTTTTTGTCAATACCTGTAAAAAAACACCTTTTGTTAAATAAACAGTTAACAAAAATTTTTTTATTTCTGACAAAGTAAAAGCACACAAAGAATGAGAAATTTGTTTGACAAAATAAAACAAAAATTTTTAAAAATGTATGCTGAGAGAGCTTTCTGATAGTATAAATATCTTTTATAAAAGGCTTTAATCTGCAGCAAAAGAATGTTAAGCACTCAACTAATGAGAATAGATAATCAAATAAAATTTGAAAAGATACTATAGAAAAAATAGTAAAGTGTTTCTGATAATATTTTTTTAGAAGCCTAATTGAAATCAATAATTCAGACAAGGAATACTAAATGGAACAAAAATGTAAAGAATATCCAAATGTTAAGAAATTACAATTAAGAAATGTAAGAACGTTAAGAAAAACTCCCTTTTTTCCATTAATACCTTAATTACTACAATTCTTTAGCAATATTTTGTTCATTAATATTAAATGTCTTGTAACGAACTGGAACATTTCAGAAAAAAAAAACTGCCATAAAACTTTTGTTTCATTAGAAAAAGTCAAAAAAATTCATATTAACTTAGACAAAATGCAAAAAATTTAGATTTTACCAAAAAGTTCAAAATCTAATATTAGGAAACATTTTAAAAATCATTTTTTAAAACTGACTCTGGACACTAATAGAGTGTAATTAAATAAGCTAACAAATGCTTCTTATTGAAATAAATGAGAAAAACATTAACCAAAGTGACTAGATTAAAACATGAAACTTGATTTTATAATAGCCCAATAGTAGTTAAAACTAATGCATAAAACAAACTGTAAAATTAGGATAGAAAACAAAGCTTGATAGGAAAATATAAACAATGACTTATGGATATTCTTAATTTCATTAAAAAAAAAATTATTCCAACAATTATTTTAAAAATATCACTATCACTATTTAGCACTGAAAAAAAATTTCATATCCTTAATTATTTTGTTAAATATTCATCAAAAATAAATTAAGCATTTTTTTTTTTTAAAATAAGAAATAGAGCTTAAGTGAAAATGGAAAATTTTTTTACATTCAAATGAAATAAAAACAAACCTTAATATTAAACAATTTTCTTATTACAATAAATTATGATTAAACTATATAGAGCAATGAAAAACTTATTGAAAAAATACACATTATAATTTCAAAAAGTAAATTGTTGAAAAATAAAATACATAGTAATTAATTAAATAAGATATAAAATAAAAAAAATACGGATACATTTAACATTAATAATAAACATATATTCTAGATTAAGATACAAGATCAAAAATATTGATTCAGAAATCAATATATAAGTATCAAGATTTATATTACCAGTAGAACTTTCAAGTCATTCCATTTGACAGCTTTGTAAAAAAAGTACATTTTATTATTTCTACATATAATTTTAGGGTAAAAAATTTGCCAGATTTACTTTTCTTTACATGGAAATTAAACATTTAAATATTTTGAAATCAATAATAAAAACATCTTCAAGAGAAATTGATTTATTGGCTTTACTTTGTAACATTACTAACAAATATCTTTTTTGTTGACAAATGAAAATAAAAATGTGTGGCAATAAGCTATAAACAGAAATAAAGTCCCACATATTTCCAAAAGAAGAAATACTTAAACACATTGCCAATATTTATTGCACAAAAAAATTGAGGTAAATAAAATTTTAAGTCATAGCCTTCCATAAAACCTCTAACCGGGCTTATTATTATTATTTTTTTTACAATGCAATCAGGTCAGTCAAATCACTTTGAATACATTCTTTAACTTACATGCATAGTAAGATCAAAAAAATATAATTCATTAACACTTTCACTAAATCACAACTCCCAAATGAAAATAACCTAAGGAGTTTTCACATTTCAAGTTTTACTTTATAAGTTAATTAGTTTACTTCATTATTCACTGAAATATGTTTATAATAAAATACAAAAATAATTTATTTAAAAATGGATAAATAATAGTTCAATAGCTAAAATGAAATGAAATAGAATGGCAGAATAAATAAACAAATGTAAGTACAAATATGAAAAGAAAAAAAAATATTTTTCAATATTTCACTTTAAAAAAAACATTTAAACATAAAACAATATTAAAAAATAAGAATGGACCATTTCAGCAAAAGAAAAGTTTTCTTTTCTTTTTTTTAAAAAAAAAAAAAAAAAAAAAAAAAAAAAAAAAANAAAAAAAAAAAGAACATAAATAAAAGTAAGCTCAACAAAATAATAATAAATAATTCTGAATTGCATTGTGTATAATTTAACACACACAAAACAAATTGATATTTTAAAAAGAATTTTTTTTTTTGAAACAAATTAAAATATATGAATATACATAACAAAGAATAATTATTTTTAATAAATGCTTTTACATATTTGTATAGTTGAATGAAAAATAGCACATACTTTTAGACATTACTTTAAAGTATTACAGAAATAAGCTTTAAAAAAACTTTATAAGTTTTTCTAAAATAAAATTTACAAACAAATGAAATAGGAAATTATGGAAAGTGGATATGTAAACATACAATTTTAAAGAATATATGACGTACAATACATAAATAAAAACACCACCAGCCACTGTATGACCAAATATTTATTTGTCAAAAAATATTTTGCCTTCATGACTCTCTACCTTTTCTATCTAGTAAAAGTTTGCATTTTGTCTCCTTAAACAAATTTTTACAAAAATTAGAAATTTCAAATTAAACTTAGATATAGATATTCTTTATCTTTGTACAGAATTAAAATGGAGTAAAAAATGAACTTTAAATTTAAGTAATACTATAGTTTCCTTTTACATATAAATAACACAATGTATAAATTCAGAAAATGGTAAATAGAAGCATAGAGTTATAAAACATTATCTCACACCCTTTTATAAATACACTGAATTGATTTTTTATAGGTAACCTTAGCAACAAATTAAAAATGGCGCCATTTTATGATTTTTATTGAGACTTATGGTTTTAGTGCAAAATATACAAGGAGGACTAATTTTTTTCTCCATTTTCTAACTTAAGATAATGTTGATGCTTTACCAATGAGTTAACAAAGTGAAATTTATCAAATGCCTAAAATTGTTCTTAGAAATCAAAATGATTAAAATGTAAGTAAGGAAGATAATTTTAAAATTCTTTTATGAGAAAATTTTAATTAGCAAGAACTTTTTTACATAAAAATAAGTTTCTATGGAAGAGCGAAAAACAAAGCTATCAACATAGCCAGATAAGATAGAGAACTCCATTAGAAAGAAAGGTGCCCAGCTAGTCTGGAATACTCCCCCAGTACATATCTGGTACTCTGGGGATAAGGTGGGTCGTGCTTTGACCTTAAGAGGTAATAGAGGCGATCAGACCGTGTTCACTAGATTCATCAGTGGTCACATTAGGTGCATGAGGTACGAACAGCAATGAAAGGTCTATCCCACCTGCAACAAATGTTTCTCCAGTGCAGCCAGCAAGGCCCACCTCCTTAGCTGTGTGGATTTTGAAAAGGAGGATTTTCTGCGCGACCCGGTCTTAATTTTTGATTTCCTGAGGGTGAATGGGTTCATGGACCTCGTCTAGCTCCGCTAGACCAGTGGGGATGAGAAACAACAACAACAGTTAAGATAGAGAGGAAAAGCATAATTTATCAAAAATATTTAAAATTACAAATAGAAAAAGTATATGCTTGATGTTGCAAATTAATCCATACAGGAGTAATTTAGATTTCGTTTTGAGAATCCCACTTTAAAAAAAAAGAAGAAAGATGTGATGAATTAAGGAATTTTTTGAAAAATATAAAAAAGGCATGACTTATGTCTTTACAAGATGAGAAAAAGGAGAGAGTATTTAAACAAAAATAATATATACAATAAAGAAATACATTTAAATATTTTTTTTGAAATTAAAAGGTATAAGAAAATAATTTGAGTATAATTACAAAGCAAAAGTGTGTCATTTCATTGAAGAATCAAAACAGGTGTGAAACACATGATTATTTATTAAGACTTCTTAAGTGTTCCATACACATAAAAATAAATCTGCAGGTTTTGGGAAGAACAAGCTTCACTACACCAGACAGTTGATGCCTGATGAAGAGAAGCTAGCTCTTCCTGAAATATATAATTTTCAAGTGTATTGTGTCCTAAATAGCCATAATAAATATTCAAGTGTCATTTTAATTTTATTTTTTAAGGATATGAATAGACAAAAGGAATACAAATAGAGAGCATAAATTAATGTAATGCATAATGATGACGCATTTTATGTTGTTTTAAAAGAGCATATCGAGTAAATTGAGTACTACAAAGATCACATTGATAAGGTTTGTTACCGGTATGAATGTAGAGGTGATTTTTTAAAGTATCCTTATGATTAAAAGATTTTCCACAAGTGGTGCAACGAAAAGGACGCTGCTGAGTATGTGTAAGAAAATGTCGCTTTAAATGTGATAAAGAAATAGCTGAATATGAACAATATTGACATTTAAAAGGACGATGTTTCTCATGAGTTTTTGTATGCCTTTTTAACAAGGTCTTTGAAGAAAAATGCTTCCAACATATTTTGCAGTAATATCCGTCAAATAAACCTGAAAAAGCAATTTTAGAGAAATAATTCAAAGCTTGTATAAAATTTATAACAATAATATTAGAGCAGCATTCACTAAAAGTTTTGTTTTAGAAAAAGCATGACAAATCTTAAAATTTGTACAAAGGAATTTAAGATAAATAACATTGTTTAACATAATGCGAGAATTATAAGCAAAATTAAAAGTTAATTGTTCTGTTCAGGTACCTAATATAGTTTTACATTTGATATAAATTTAAATACTATTACCTCCCGCTTACGTATATAGAAAACTATAAATCAACAATGGAAGAGGGGAAAAAGAATATAAAGATATAGTTTTAGATACCCTTGTGTAATTTTATCATGACTATGTCAAAGGATCCTTTCTCTTAAATTTTTGGTATAATTAGAAGTGCAAAAGTTGCTAAAAATTAAGTTGAAATCCATTATTAAAAATATTAATGTTTAGGTCTTGCATGTAAAAAGAAACTGAATAGTTTATTTCATACTATAACACAGTAAGTTTTTTTCCTTTAGTTTAAAATGGAAAATGCTGCTCTAATAAATTACAGTATTGCAAAGTTATTTTATAGCTTTAATTCAAATAATTGATAAAAAGAACTAAATTGATACACTTTACTTCTTTCAAAGTTGACACAATTAAGAGGTAAAATTTTTAATAAATTAATTTATACAGTACACTTTATTACAGATGCGTTTAATTATTTAATGCTATACTAAATAAATATTGAATTTATTCCAAAATAAGTTAAATATATACTAATTACAATTAAACAAATTGTGTGAAGGATAGTTATAATGGGATAAAACCTAGCATTTCTTTACCCAATTTACTCAAACCGGTAAAGTATTTTATCGTGAACTGGTAAAATGAGTAATTAAGACAACTCACATAATTTTTATAAATGCTATATAGTGGAACTTAAAACAATTTTTGGCCAGTTTGTTTTAGATCATTCACATAGTTTTGACAATGAAAAATATTTTGAGCCTGAACCTATTTTAAAATAAATAAAATTTATATTAATAATAATATAAATATCAATTTTGCTATTTAAATAACAAAAAAGTTGAATTATATAATGTAACAATGTTTAGGTAGCAAAAGAAACAAATAAAGTTAATAAAAATAATTCTTTCTGCTAATAAGTAGGAAAAAAAAAGGGACTGGTACCGGTTCGTGGATCAGCCGTTAAAAAACTATGTAGCTTAGATGACACAGCAGTCTTACTTTTGTGTCTTACTTCAATCTTACTACTAAGAATGTAAAAAGTATACATGGAATGGAACCACTTTGGGCAAACACTGAACTAAATATTTAAGAAACTATTTATAAGTAATATTTCTGATAAATAATAAATTTTTTATCTGCAGAATTTGTTCCACTAGAAATTTAAAAACTTCTTACAAAATCTAGTTTGGCAAATCCTTCTATATTTAATAAACTATAACATAAAAAAGAAGCTACAATAAAGAATGAATGTCATAATATTTTTTAGCTATTTTACTGAAATTGTTAACATTAATAAATTATAAAATTTTTCAAACCTACACAGAGATAACAAAATAAAAAGAATCATTACAAAAATAATATAAACTGATGAAAATATAATATAATTAGTATATTCTCATCAAATTATTTTTATTTTGTAGATTTTACTAAGATATATTTATTTGACTTTCTATCTAAACTAAAAAAGTAATTTAAATTTCCTATTGTTAAAAAAACGAAATATAAAATTCCAAGATCAAAAATTAACAGAAAATAATGAAATCCTCTTTGAGAATGTTTTTTGTTTATCAAATCATGATAAGAAAGTGGTTTTTCCATGCATGTAAATAATTTAAAGTTCAAATTAAATTACCCAAATAATTGAATTTAACTGCTTTTCAGTAAGTTACACTAATTATTAAAAAAAAAAAATTTTACTATGTAATAAGACCATCTGAAAATTGAACACAGACACAGTTTCTAAAAAATAATTTAACCAATGACAATTATTCTTAGAATATGAACACTATTGTCTAAGATGCTAAATAAACCAGTTAGTTATAAACTCTAGAAACTTTTTTAATTTATAAATATATGAGCACTAGAAAATAAAGGACAGAACTGTGACTTAAATTAAAAATGTTAATTTAAGATATATACCTAATTAATTTAAAAGCTATACTTTTAAAATAATTTGCTAATTAATCTACAACTAAGAAATAAAAAAAAAGCTTCCTTTTTAAAAATATGACAAAAACATAGCAGATGCTTAAGGATATTAAAAAGAATATGCAAAATTACAGAAAATATGTACAAAGTTAAATCCAACTACTCATGCATAAAGTTAGAGAAAGTAGAATTTTAACATTTTCACCAGAGTCGGATGTAGATGATTTTACATAAACAAATTTACTTTTAGATTACTCATGCTAATCAGTTAATTCAAAATTTGATTTATTATAAAATTTTATTCTCCTGTACTTGTCATTATATGTATATATATATACACATTAAAATATTTTTTTTACAACAAACATAAAAAACAATAGGTAAGTTTTCTTAATTGTGTTCATTAATAACAGATGCAGTTCTGAATTGTAGTATATTTTCTTTAAGTAAAATATTAGAAAAAAAAGCAATTTAAATTAGTATGCAAATTGAATTTACAACTTTTGAATCGTATGCGAATTTAGAGAATAGCCACACAAGTAAAAAATTATATGTAATTAATTTAATGCAAAAAATTAAAAAGAATCTTACAAGCCAGTTGTAAAAAGATAAAAAAAACAATAACATGAAATTAAATTTTTTTGTGGTGAAGATATTAGAAAAAATTTAATGGCAATAACAAGCTATGTGATAAATAAAATGAAAATTATTAAGCATTAACTTACTTAGATTGAACTTAGCATTATATCAAACTAGTAATTACATAAATTTGGAAACTTATTTAACATTTGTAGATATTGCTACCCCAATAATTATTGAAACTGTTAAACCTGTTTTAAAATATTAAGGGCAAAAGTGAGATTAAATGAAATCTAAAAGTGTATTAATTATAGTTATGTAACAAGTATTTTGTTTATGTCATTCTGAAAGTTGCTTTAAAACTTTATTTGTCACCTAAGACAATGAACTGAATAGATATACATTCCAAATCTTAAAACATATTTTAGGTTACCAAACAAAAAAAAATTCTTTACGAGGTTTTAATTTAAAATTTACAAGCTGAAATACTTGATAATACTGCTACAAATAAAAATTTACTTCAACGTCTTTTACTTTTGTTAAAATCAAATATGCTTTTTAAGTACAAATTTTACTCAAGATATTTTTTTTTATCAAGCTAGAAGAATCAACCCTTTATTCTTTCTTAGGTAATATTTAACATTTCGGGTTTAATGCTAAGTTGTAAAGTTCATTATAAACACTACTTTCAAAATTCTATTTTGGTGTTTCTACTCATTCAAAAATTAAGATGCACAATTGATAATTTGCTCAAGAAATTTTGAGCCAATGAAAAATAACTTCAAAATAAAGAAACAATGTTTTTTAAAGGCTAATAAGTGATAAAGAAATATTTAAAACAATACTACTTCTTTAATTAACAGTGAAAAGTAAAATTATTTCAAGTTAAAAATACATGTTGATTTAAATTAATGAAAAATGAAAAAGCGTAGGACAGATTAACAGCTATACAAGGGCAAAATATAAAAACATACATTGGTATATTTACCTTCATAGCAATGGAAAGCAAAATATTTAAAGAGCGGAATAATACCCATCCCCCTAATTTCAATGGATTGACAATGTTTAGGTCAATATAATAGTAGAAAATTTAAATACTTACAATAAATACTTAAAACAAATACATGAAAAACTTTTACAATATGAAATTTTTTTACAGGGAACATATAAAAGTATTATGTGAAAGAGGAAGATAGTCATTTATAGTACAATTTTAAATTTACATAGGAATAGATATATTTTCAAGTTCGAAATGGTTCAAACAATTTAAACTTACTACTGAAAGATTTGTTTTGCAATACCCGCAACTAAAAAAATAGAAGGATATTAAATGCTAGATGCAGAAGATTTTGAAAGAAGATAAAGATGAATTCCTAGAACAGCACTTTACTATGAAATTTTAAAATAAATAAATAAATAATTATGTTTGCAATATATATATATATAGATAAGGTTATAATGACGAAATCTAAGTATGAAAAAGTAAAATAACAAACATTTGTCTTTCAACCAACTTTTATGTATAAAACATTATAATATTTGAATTTATATAATATTTTTAAGATTTTAATAATTGAAAACTTAGAACTAGATATGAGCAGAAGCCCTTGTACATTTTTTGTCTAACTTTACTACATTTACTAACAATTTAGCACCAAGACTGTACTATGTTTATTTTTTAATTAATTAATCAGTTATAAATTAAAATAAATACACCTAAACATAACAAATAAATAAAATAAAATTACATTTTGAAATAATTTTATAAAGTATAGAAAAAATTATTCGTAACATCGTTTTGGTAAAACTACACATACAAGAAAAATGGCACAAATAAAGCTATTCTTAATACTAGTTTAAGGAATGGTATAATAGTTCACTGAAAAACAAAGATACAAATAAATAAAAGAGAGGATTTGGTTATTCTTTCAAAATGTAGCATTTTAAAAACTGCAAATAATCATATCTTTTTGTTGCTAATATATTTCAGTTAACTTTAACTTTTAATTGAGAACTCAAAAATATAATTGAAACATTCTACAACTCATCATCAAGTAAAAAATATATATTCCTCATTATTAAAAATATTTCTTTAATGTTTAACATATGATTAATATAACTTTTCTACAACTAGTGGTATAACATTAGTATATTAAATTTCTTTCAAGTAAAACTTCAACAAGTTGCTAGTATAGTAATTGGAATACTAGTAGGATTTAATCAACAAGTGATAATTTGAATATTCTAGTGTTAGTAACCTAGCTATTAAAATTTTTGTAGAGCTAATTGCGTAGTATAGATAAATCTGAAATATAAATAGGAAACAGTGATAACATTAAACACATGCTGCACCAATCCTTCCAAGAACATTTACCATATGTGTGACAAAATTTTCACTGAATCTGTGTTTTAAGACATGAACCCTTAAATTAGATTTTTTCTTGAACTTCATACCACATATTTTACAGTCAATTAATTTATTTGCTGCAAGATCAGTTTTTAGCAAATTTTGAGATCCACGATGACTTCTAGAAGAAAGAAGATCACTGAAACGATATAAAGTGTCACCACCACATCTTTGTAAATTACAGGGAAGTGAGATAGAAAAAAACTTTGCTTCACAAACACCAGAATAAGGGCTCCCTGGAAAATAAACAAAAATGTTATACAAAGTAAAATATAGAAAAATAAGTAATGTGTGTAAGAAGTAAGTCTGAGTTAGAAATTGACACATCAAAGGAAAGTCAAGTTTCTTATTATTTATACTTAAAAAAAAGAAAGAAAAAAGATTAACCTCGAAAAGTGAGCCCAGCAGGTCTACTTAGAGTTTGTCACATAATGGACAGATTAATGTGTTAAGAAAAAAATAATAATAAGTGTTTGAAGTTTTAATTTTACTAATGACACACACAAAAGAGACAGATAATTTTTTAGACATAACACAATACGGCAAGTTGCAAATAAAAATACACAACAAATCTAGAAACGAGAAAAAGTAAAAGTTAATAGAAAATCTAACTAATGCATAAAATCGTCACTTAAAAATTATTCAACAGAATCTCATCTTAGAATATTCTTGAGAATATACTACATTAATTCTTAACATTTTCAAGAATAATTCTATACATTTTATTATCAAGACTTTTAAAAAATAATGATAAATTTTTATATATAATTTATTTTGAAAAAAAAAAGTTATAATGGATGCTAGTAATTAACAAACATTTTTAAGTTTTAAGGCTCAGAATCAAACAAAAAATAATGTCAAGGAAAAAATTACACACACAAAGCCATTACTCTTTCATATTAAATTTTACTAGTTAGTAAGAGCTCAAAAGTGCTTTTACTAATGTAGTCAAAATTTAACACAACAAATATAAAGGGAACATCTAAACTGTTAACAGGTGAAAACTAACATTTATGATTACTTTCAAGATTGTCAAAACATCAAGATGCTTTCTTGTACTGTGATATATATACATAAAAAAAACAAAAAACACTAATGATTGTGACTATCTTCACTTCACAATTAAATTATTTTTTGCAATCAGATTTTGAATGGAAAATTTAACTTTTATTATACAATAAAGTTATTTTTTTTAAATGTTATTCCAATCAGTATTTTGAATGGTAAATTTAATTAATTAGCACCCAGTGTCATATTTATAAGACAGTTTTTTTTCTCAAAAAATCATATATTGTGATAGGACACTTGTTAAAGGATTATCATTCGTTTAGGATAATCAAAAGCTTCTTAATTACCATAATTTTTTTTATGATTTAGGTGTCTGTCACTATTTTTAAGACAATAAGGAGTTGGAACTTCTTGGAAAAAAAGAGGAGTTACAGCAGAATATAGCCATTTAGTTTAACATCAGATAATAAATCAACTTTTCTAGAAAGTCACTTTTTATATCACTTCAATATAAAAAGTCAAGGTAAAATGGGTTACTTATTTTAAAAACGAAACTGTGAATAGCGTCGAAATATTCGCTAAAGTTAAAAGAATTTAAATATTATCTCAGTTAAAAAGTATATTTCTTTCTTTAAAATTTGTGCCTCAAATCAGTCATTTTACAGGGTTTTTCCATAAAACCTCCATTCTTTAAAATTGAGTTTACAAAGGAATTATTTGTTTTAATAATACTACTCTTTTTGAAAGCTTACAGGGTTAAGAAATACTAAATGCAGAGACGTAGTTAATAAATCCTTTGTTATAACTCATAATGTTAAAAATGAAAATTCTAAGATGTATACATGAACAATTCTCATAACTAAATAGGATAATAACCGTGTAAATATGCTCAATTCAAATAAAAATGCTTCAGATTTTGGAACAACTTAAAATATTAAACTTTAATCTAGTATCAACAATTATATTAAACTTTAGTATAGTATTAATAATTATATTAATAAATAGTAAATTTTTTTATCCAAACTTATTTTATTACAGAAAGATCAAATGTAATTTTTTTCAGAGAAAATGACACCTAAGTTTAAATTTTTAGTAAGCATATATATAATAATATAATAAGCATAAAAGACATAGAAAAAGTACTGGAAAGCAATTTAAACAATAAATCACTTAAATGATTAATAAGTCTTTTTACATTTATCACATAAGAAAAACCAGGGAAAAACAGCTGAGAGAGAAAAATACACTAATAAACAAAATATATTCTTGTATTAGACAGAAAAATAAATACCCTTTTTTTTTTCAATAATTCTTAAAATCAATAAATGATTAAAACCTGAATATTGCCCATTTTATATTAGCTACAAGAATTTTTAATAAATATCTTCTGTTTTAAAATACTAATATATAATGAAGAGAAGCTACATAACAAAAAATTAATTTTGTTTTTTTAAGGATCTTAGAATTTAAATTTTAAAGCCCTTAAAAAAATATTACTACAAATCCTAATATTAATCTACATTTTCTCCAAAGAAACCATTTTGCAAAGGATGTTGAAATATTTATAAAGCATATTTAATTGGTTTTTTTTTTTTACATAAAATATGTTCTTCTAATAAGCATGTTCTTACGTAAAAACTAATATTTTTAACACATCCTCTGAAAAAATGGTCAGTCTTAAAATAAAAGTTGGAAATTCGATTTAATGTGGTAAATAATATATGCAAACTAATGTTATCACTAGTTTAAAAAAAGTTTCTAGAACAAAAAGTAGAATGTGTCGGATGATGATTGATGGAAATAACCAACTTTAGCAAGCTTACTGTACTTTGAACTAGATGGCGCATTTGAGCTCTAGAGTTGCAGGTAGAAAATTACTACTTAAAACACATATATATACTAGAATGCACATGTAGTAAAACATTTTATAAGTGGAACAAATGCATTTTCTCAGAATACTATTAACAATTAATTAGAGTTATGTNTTAAATTAAATTTTAATACTAAGAAAAGAAAATAATAAAATTATCAAAAATTTAAAACACTGTTTTTTTACTTTTAAAATCACTATATATAGATAAAAAAAATTTGTTGATTTAAATCTATGATTTGTTTGAAAAAATCATTTGATTTAAATCATGATTTAAATCGTGATTTAAATCAAGCTGATTTAAATCAACGAACCCTGCTTAAAACACATATATATACTAGAATGCACATGTAATAAAACATTTCATAAGTGGAACAAATGCATTTTCTCAGAATACTATTAACAATTAATTAGAGTTATGTAACAAAGTTTTTTAGAACAGCTTATTTTTTTAAAATGAGCAATATGCTACTTTTAAAGCCTACAAATATGACATGGTGAATTGCCCAACGATCTTTCAAAAATTATTTGAAGAACTATTTATATTTTTTTTGTTTATGTTTTAAAACAAAATGTGTTTTTAAATTTGATTTCGTAGCACTACGAAAAGAACAGATTTCACATTGGAAAGGCTTTTCTCCAGTGTGTGTACGAAAATGTTCTACCAAATGGCAGTTTTTTCCAAATGTTTTTCCACACACTGAGCAATAAAATCGATTAGAATTTTTGGAAGAAAGATTTAAGAAATTATTAGGTTCAGTTTTTTCATCATCTTCACAGCAAGATATTAGACTAGCTTCAATGGAATATTCCATCAATAAACCTATTAAGAGAAATATTACAGATTTAATCACACTTGATAAGAATAATTAAAATTGTAATTAATTTAACTAAAAATATAGTGGGATTGAGATATTAATACCATAAAAATATAATTTTAAAACTGTTTATTCAGACTAAGAGTTTTTTTTAAAGCAAGAAATTTTAGACTTGCAAATGCTGAATTAAATAAAATATGATTAGAATAAGCAAGACAAAGATTCAATAAGATTTAAATTTGGTGAAAAAAAATCATAAATTATAAGATTTGCATTGATTGAAAGAATGTTGGTAAAAAATTGACAATCAATTTATATTGACATAGTAGAAAACTAACATTTTTTTGGCACACAGTATATAGTTATTTTTTAATATTACCTGTTAGCATTTTTGTCCAACAGCAAAGCTTAATGTGTCAGTTTTTTTTAAAAAACAACAACAAAAAATTGGGCAACATTAGGTGCAATATTAATAACAATAGTTAAATAAATGAAAGGAAAAAATTAATAGAATATAATCTAAAAATAAACAAGATGATCATAATGTAAGATATAAGATTTGTAAGAAAAAGTAAATAAGTCATTCTTACCAATCATTTAGCTAAATACATATTACCTATAAATGCTGTATTAGCAATAGATATTTAATTTTAAAAACGTAGCCTTACTTCAAATTCAATCTGCCCTATTAATATCAATTATTTAAGCATTTAATATAGTTTGTGTGTATGTATACACACATACACATATATATATAACAAGATGCCAACTTTCTACGATTTTTGGATACACTTTTTTCTAGAGGTAGCTAAGTTTGTGTTTTAAAGTAAACTTCCTAGTTTTGTAAATTTAATTTATTTTCTAAACTACCTACTACTCAAAAGCTCATATTAAACAAGACTTTTTATTTTTAAAGCTTTTAAATTATTTGATTTTATCTTTTCCTTTTTTTAGTAAATTTATATTGTACACTTATTTACTAGATAAAGCACATAGATGTTAAAATATGCACATTTATTATATAAATGCATTTCATTTTTTAATATTTTTGAATTAAATTGTGTTGCTATTACTCATTTAATAGCTCATATAAAAAATAAATAAAATTGATAATGATAAAAAAAGAGGTATTTTATTTTTCATAGTTTAATTCAACTGGTTAAAATGATGTAAATAAAGGATTTTCAGTTCTTTTTGCAGAAAAATTAAGTTATTTGTTCAAGATATAGTTTGTTGATGTCTATATTATATTATCTCCCAAGTTTGAAACATTATTTGAAAAAAATATTCTTTATTAGTTTTCCAACCTATAAAATCTCATTCTCTCACTCAGCAACTCTTACTAACTGCATTTAACACTGATAATATTGTTTTTAGAGATTAATTTTTTGGTCTTTAAATGTTTTTTTCTTTTTATTTAGCATAAAAAGTGGGAAATTATAATTCATAATATTCACTCCCTCACTGCAATTCAAAATTTTCACATAATTATAATTTTGGTAGAAACATTGCACATTTTCTGATAAATTTTCCATGCAAATTTTAGTAAATTGGAAGAAGTTCATCAGCTTGTGGAAAGAAACTGAATAAGCAAATTAAATAATTGTCAAGATGTCAGCCCTCATTTAAATTTATGAAGTTAATTTATTTACTAAAAATGTATTGATTAATGTTTTCATTTCCTTTAATGGGACACTTAAAGATTGCATAATTTTATTGATATGAATATACTTCAGAAGCAGAAAATGTTTATTTTCTCATTCCCTCATTGTCAGAGAATGACATTTTTGCAATTTATGTATGTAGGTTCTTATAAACGTCAAAAGCAAATAATGTTATTTTTTCATTCCTTCATCATTATCATTCCCTCACAGTGAAAAATTAGCACTTTTATGCAAGATTGATTTTTGTGGCTTTAAAGAATAGTTGAAAAAATATTTTTGTTTCAATTGTTATTTTTAAAGCAGTTAAGGACTGACACATACTTAAAGATATTCATTAAAGTTATTAGTTTCACAGCATGTTGTCATTCAATCACTTTAAAAATTATAATTTTAGTATTTTTTAAATACTAGGCGTGACTTATGTTTTTTTTGTATAGCACTTTTCCCCATATTTTAATTAAAAAAAAATTATAAATTTTTGCCACAATTTGCTTTTGTGTTTTTGCCTTACCTGAAAATAGCCTACTTGTAGAGAATGATCAAATTAATAAAAATTAATTCTTTAATTTTCTGAGACTAAGTCTTTCATAAACGAGTTAAATATATGAAAAACTTATATTAAACTTTTAATGTGATATTAGCTGACAGCATGAAAGTTGTTTTAAAAAGTATTTAATTCTAAAGTTTCCTACAATAATAATAAAATCAATAATGAACAAGTGAGAGTTTTGTTACAATCTTTGAAAACTTTAGTAAAATTCACAACCCCTCCTTCAAAAACATCAAAATCTTACCAATCCACACCACAATAATATGATTATAAAAATATGTATTAGAAATATTAATCATCTAAAGATATTGGATAAGGTCATTAAAAAGAAATTTAAAAAAGAACACTTCATAAAGTAATTTTTTGTCATAAGGACAAAATTAAGAGAAATAAAAGAAGCTTTTTACAATTTGAAAAGTGTACAACATACTTTTATTCTCTATAAAGAAGAACATCACATTTAGACTACTAGTGACTTAAAAAAAACTCTTAAAAGGTAAACTTAGACAGGAGTTAAATTGGAAATAAGTAGATATTAAAGATCGATAAGATACATTCTAGGAACATTTTTGGCAATATTTGTTCCAGTAACAATCTGTAGAAAAAAAGGCAATGCAAATTATATGTATAAAAATATCAGCAAAACTGAACAGATTTTACTAAATAAACCAAGAACAATCCTACATAGATTCATAAAATTGTTGGATATATTAAGTAAAGTATACAGAATTTTTGTAATAAATTATCATATAAAGTACAATTTTAGGTTTAGCATCAAAACACTTTGAAATTCTATAAAATCTCCCATTAAGTGAATAATGTTGGATACAATTACTATATACTGTAAATAACACCCCAACAAATGATTGCTTAAATGTAGGATTATTCTTTTGCAATGAATGCAATCCTGCATAATATTACAAATTGTAACAGAATAAAATAAAAGTCTTGCAAAAAGTTTAAATCTGCCAACTGAGAAATGTAAAAACTGCTATTGATTACTACCAATGAAAGTAAAAAAAATAAATAAAAATAAAAGCATTTTTATATAATGATCAGTGAACCATAATACACAAATTTTACAAATCATAATAAGAGGTTAAGTTTAATTAATAGATATACAAAATAGATGTGCAAGCATATGAAAGCTTGTAAATATGCTACTTAGATTAAATATGCAAGGGAACTTAAATTATATTCTCACGATATTATAAGAGAGCTAAAATTTGACAGCTAAGAAATGCTTAAGTTACCATCGATATTAACGCACAAGCTTTTGGAAGCATTAGACAAACATTTTTTAACAATTGGCAAAGAAGATAAGTAAGAATTTTATAATTCTTTAAGGATAAATTATAAACTATGATAAAGTGATTTATAGTTTTGACGATGGATCTTAGTTATGCGTGGTAAGTTTAGTAGAGGCCATTCAACTCTAGAGTGACCTGGAGGAAAAAAAAAATGTAAATCAAATTTCATGGAAATATATCCTGTAAAACAAATCGAAAAGCTTGTTCTATTAAGCAAACTGCAACAAATTATAGAGAAAAATGTTTTTCGAGATAGAAGTAAGGTTAATTTATATTATGGAAATAGAGGTAGCAGTTCTGGGTTTAAGAACAAAAAGAAATAGACTTCCTAATTCAACGTATTTCTTGAAATAAAATGATAGTTGAATATGTTGCTAAACGTAGTCATCGATAATTTGACAGAATATTACAAACATTTTAAAGTAACAAAATAAATAGCCTTTGCAGCTTTTCTAGTACACATACTCAATAACAAATAAAACAAAAAAAAATGAATATAATATTTGTCTTGATTTTATTTTTCTTTAGCTTATAGCTTGTCTCGATTATAAAATGCTTTAAATGAAGTGAACTGAAACTATGAGTCTTTTGAAATAATGTCACAAGGATTTCTTCAAGAAGTTGAAACTGGTTTCGTTTCTAAATTCGAAAACGTCAGGTATTAACAACGACGAACTCTCCAACGAGAGAAACTGAAAAGTTGGAAATTTTATTGTAATAATCTAACATTATTTTTTAAAAATATCCAATGTAATGTAACTTCCATCTTTTTGACTTCGTCCAAGGTTGAAGACTTGAAGATCGAAAATATCGTCTGTTGTTAGTTGATGGCGACAATGAATATTTTGAAAATATCTACACCTCTATGTTCTCTCCTGAGATCTTGCTCAGTAAGAATTTTTTTTCCTATATATAGGGCTTTTTCTAAAATTTTGTTTCTGCACGAAGTACATAGATAATTCGTTCATTTAAACATGGGAAATATCGACATGAAATTTCAATATCTTATTTATAACTTTTCTGAGTGTCCAAGTTTTATTAATGCGTTTTTGAATAGTTTTTTGTGGAGTTATCCGTGGAAAATCAATTGAAATTTGTGACAATATTGATCAGTACCGGGACTGACGAGTTTGTTTACAATTCCCATTTTCTAAGATTATAAAAAAATGTTAACTTTATTGCTAAAATCTTATCCATCTCTTACCTTGTAGCCTTTAAAATGTCATAATTTCTTTGAAACTACACTTTATTATTCTATTTGTTTTAGTATTGTATCCATAACNATTTCAATACCTTATTTATAACTTTTCTGAGTGTCCAAGTTTTATTAATGCGTTTTTGTGGAGTTATCCGTGGAAAATCAATTGAAATTTGTGACAATATTGATCAGTACCGGGACTGACGAGTTTGTTTACAATTCCCATTTTCTAAGATTATAAAAAATGTTAACTTTATTACTAAAATCTTATCCATCTCTTACTTTGTAGCCTTTGAAATATCATAATTTCTTTGAAACTACACTTTATTATTCTATTTGTTTTAGTTTTGTATCCATAACAAAGTAATTTGTTTTTGTCTCTTGATTTACTACACTGTACTCTATATGTACCTAAAACTTACCGGCACTTGTTCGCACTAGCTACTATCGCCAGAAGCATTTAAAACTTGCAATTTTTGTTTAAAAAAATTTGAAATCTTCTACCCTTTTAGTTCACTTACTTCTGTGATGTATTTTTCGGCTCTTAGGGGTCACTAATTTTTGGTGATTACTTGAATATCTTTACCAACATGGAAGTCTTCTCTTAGAATTTGTAAATTATGTTTGATTAAATTACCCATGGAAGATTTGTACCTGTACCAAATTTTGGTGCCAACCTAGGCAATGGCAAGCAAGAAATTTAAAAAGAAAAAAAAAAAAAAGCCCAGAAAAGGAGCATTGTTTGTACCACCTTTCTTCAAGGCAAAATGTATAACTTTTTAATCAATTGCTGACAAGTGCCAATATGGAAATATCCCCTTACTCATACTTACATTACTATTAAATGAAATGATTAGAGATTATTTTTTCCATTGGATATCTAATGACGAGAAAATTAATTTAGATTAAAACATATTATTGAAACATTTTGATTCTAAGTTATTCTGGGTGGAGTAAGTCTTGATTCACACTAACTCTATATTTAATAAGTTTTTAAAGCATGAAATAAGCTTAAAACTAAATTGGCATAATTGAAATATGCTTTTTGCCATATTATTTTATACAAATTCAATGAAAAATAATTTAAAACTTTCTTACTACTCTTATTCATGTTTACTCTTCCTTTTTTTTTAGTCTACTACAAAGAAGAAAGAAACTTATTTATATGCATATCCCTTTCATTGTTAGTAAAAATCCTTCATTTTAAATGAAATAAGACTTTAAAAAAATCTTATTTTGAGCAATATATTTATTTATTATATTGTATAAAAAATACTATACTTAAAAATGTTTTGAAAAAAAAAAAACATTTCAAATTGTTGATATTTTTAAAATATTGAAATGAAAGGGATATGCATATAAATATAATAATTTGCATGCATATCCTTTTTTTTATTGCTTTGTAAAAAATCTTGATGAATGAATGATATTGTATTGTACCCTGAAGAATGTATTTATTGATTATATTGTATACAAATATTTAATTCTTAACCTATTAATTTTTTAAAAAAAAAATCAATGTAAATTGAAGGCTTTTAAAAAATTACAGTTAATTTAATTTTTTTAAAAATCAGGTGATTTAAATCATGCCAACCCTGTTGTTTCTATTTTGAAAGATTATCAGAAAGGTGGAATCATAAATGTCATCTTTTAAAACTTTTCATCCATGTTATAAGATTTAAAATTATATTTACTATAAATATATTTTAAAAATTTTGATATTTTTAGGTGAGAAAAGCTCATCAACTAACAAGAGCTACTTTTGCACAAACCCTTTTAAATTTACCAGAAACAAAAGTCACAGAACTTGATAATGGGTTTAAAGTTGCAACACAGTCTTCTGATTCTGGTAGTGCTACGGTTGGTCTTTGGATTGATGCTGGAAGCCGTTTTGAATCCCCTGAAACTAATGGAGTTGGAAACTTTTTTGAAAAAATGCTTTTAAAGGTAAACTATTGTCTAACATATAAATTTAATAAATGAAAAAAAAAATGATATGAATGACATTCAAAAATTTTTATTAGTATTTTTTATTATTAAACTCAATCTGTCTTAATTTATCTGTTATAAACTATTTACATGGCTTTAACTTTTAATTAAAAATGTTGAACATAACACTGAGAGTAAATATTAAAGATCTGCTAAAATAAAACAAGCTATAAAACAAACAAATGCAAGATTTAGCTTTTAGTTTAGTAGATAGTTGCATAACAGTCAATAAAAGATGTACAAATATCTTTTTAGTTTTTTCTCCAAAACTGAATTATCATTGATAAAATATAAAGGCTGACACAAATTTCCAAAATGGACTGTTACTCATTCTTTAATTTTTCATTAAGAACTCAACACTGTCAGCTCTGACCACACACTCACATACTCTATTCTTTAATCACTAGGTAGCACTGCTACAACAGCTTATATATCTGTTATAGTGTTTATATATATATATCTGCTCTTAGGGACTTAGTGGATGGAAAATTCTAGTCTAGCCTTCTGGATGGCTGGCAGCACTCTCATCTTTCCCTCCTTCCCAGGGCTGAGGGAGTTGCTTGTCTTAGAATAATTGCTGGACATGACTACTTGCAGTCCCATCTATTTAAAATTAACCTAGTCAATTCACCTCTTTGTGTGCTCTGTAACACTTCGCCTATGACTAGGGAGCATCTATTTGATTGTCCCTCTCTTGTTGACATTCATTCCTGTGACTACTTTCATGCCCTCTCCCTATTGTATTGGACTGCTAGACGCCTTATGTCTGAGAAGACAATGGCGTGTGTAATTTAAAAAAGGAAGAAAAAAATAGCGTTCTTCAAGTTTTTATCACATAATTTTGCATTACTTTGTATAAGCTTGGGTAAAAATAAATAAATAATTATTTTATTATTTTTCCCTGTGTATCATTTCAAAGCATTTGCAATCAAGTGCAACCTTGTTTCTTTTCCCCTGGTTTAGATATTAGGCCTGGTTAGACCTGGCCTTAGATATTTCTGCAACTGAATTAAAATGTTTTTGCATTCTAAAAACCTTACTACAATTTAGTTCAATTCATAGTAGTAATTTAGTAATTAATCACAATTTAGTTTATTTACAATTTAATTGTTATACGTGGTTTTCTTTTACCATCATAACCACAATTTTACAATGTGAAATGTATAATTGAAATAAAATAAAGCAAGCACATATTAAAAAAGAAAGTGGGAATTATAAAAAAAGTGGAGTAAAAAAAGAATGTCAGTTAAATTATACTGCCTAATACTTTTTTTCAATTAACATTTTAGAATGAAGCAAAAAATCATTGATTAAAAACTTCTACGGAAAAGAAATAGAAAATTTACGTATAGTGTTTTTATGTCTTAACTTTTAGCTACCAATAGGATTAAATATGCTCTATGGTAAATTATGTTTCATGCAAAGACAAATTAAGTGCTTCTAAATACATAAAATTTTTTTAAAGAATTTTAATAAATTTTAGGGATTAATGTTGTCTAACATAATTTTAGGGTACAAAACAAAGGTCAGAAAAAGATATTGCTGCAGAAATCTCAAACTTAGGTGCACAGGTCAGTTCATACACAGATAGAGAGGAAACAGCCATTTTTGCAAAATGTCTTCCTGGAGATATAAGTAAAGGTATGAGACTATTATATTTAGAATATTTACCCTGTTTTGTTATTTGTCATATTAAGTACTAATGCGTAATATACTGATTGTTACTAAACTGATGAAACCTCTTTTCTCATTTTGGCAATGAAAAGCTGAAACAAACTAAGTTATAAGTTTGGCAGAAACAAATAGTTTAAAGTAAACTTATCTAGTTATATGAGTAAATATTTTTGTTTTAATAATGCTTATTAAATTATGCAGATAACATAGTTTAAAACTATATTTTAGGTTTAATGATATTTAACAATTTATGAAAGAGTATATTTTATCAAGGCTGATTGGTTAGAAATTTTTTGCATTAAATTATTTGCATTTTCACATTAATATTTTTATTCTTGATTTTGCTTATAAAAACTTGTAAAGATATGTTTTTAAGAATTAATTTAAAAAATAGTCATATAAAATTTTAACGGAAAAAGATAGTTTCTCCAAATGCTGAAATAAGTTTCTTAACCCTTTCAGTTTCATTTTTTCTAAAAATTGCTGTTCACATCTGTTTACAATAATCTTTACAATTTTACTGTTAATAATTTTAATTGTTTTTAAAATGGTTAAATATTTCAAGATTTTTTGACATTTTAAAGAATGGCCATTACTTTTATTACATTTAGTAGCTAGTGAGCACTGGAAAAATTTTTGAGACTTGATACCTAACCTTAAATTGGAGGTTTGCGTTACTATAAATTGGTGGTAATCTCTAACTGATGCACTCTACAAAGATAACAATTATTTTAGAGCTAGACTTTAAATAGAAATTAAGAGTAGTTTATAGGCACAGATTAAATCAATAATTTTATTTCAAATATTCAGTTTTGTTGTTCAACAATTAGAAAAATTACTCAAGTTTAATTTGTTTTTCTGTATTAGTTGATTTTAAATTTTATTCTGTTTTTGAAAGCAATTACTACTGCTAGTTTTTGAAATTTTTTTTTTTGTATAGTTATTTACCATTCTTACACAAGATAATTACAGATACAGTACAGAACCCATTATCCGGAAATCAGAAACCGGAAAACCAAAAAACCGGAATGAAATTCGATAAATTTTCCTGCCATTTTTAAAACAAATGTTTTTTTTCTCATAAGATTTTAGGATTTTTCTTTCTTTTTTGATAGATGTTTACCTTACCATCATTTTGGAAATAATCATTAGTGTATTCCTTCATCGTTTTTTCTTCTTTTTAAGATTATTTCCAAATATTTTTTTTTAGTTTGGTTTAATAATAAAAAAACTTCTTTTTGTAGCGATTCAGAAAATCGGAAAAATCAGTTATCCGGAATGGCAATGGTCCCGTTCGTTCCGGATAATCGGTTCCCTACTGTACTTCATGATTTTTAGGAAAACACCTGAGTATGGAGCGTTCTTAGATGTATAAGTTGAACATATACTCTTCTCTCTTTTTTTGCTTAAATGTATTTAATAATGCTAAAGTTATCTGTTTAGTTAAAAAATTGTAACAAATTTACAATTATTGCAGTCAGAAATTTCTTATTTTATTTCTTCAATTTTATTTATCAGAAGGTACTGTATTTTATTTATCATTTTTTAAGTGTTGTCTACCTAAACTTGTCATTTACTGATCTTGATTACCTGATCATAAATGTTATCATTACAGTACATGAGTTAATGTTTTCTAGTTGTGGATATCTTATCTGATTGCGTGCAAAACTCAAAATTTGATTCCCAACAAATGGAAGAAGTTCGAAAAGATATTTTGAATACTTTGGAAGAAGCTGAAACAGATTACAGATTAGTAACTTTTGACTATTTACATTTGACTGCATATCAAGGAACTCCACTTGGTAAATCCATCCTTGGACCCAGTGAAAATATTAAGTATGTTTCATCTAAAGATCCTAAATTCTTTTTCTTACCGAATAAAATATTCTATTTATTAAATTAATTGAACAATTTTTCTTTTTAGCCAAGAGAATATTGTTAAAAGTGTGAAATCATCTTTAACTAAATTTCTTTTTCCTTTAGAACAATTACTGCTGATGATCTGACCTTTTATGTTCGAAATAATTTTTTGTCATCTCGAATGGCCCTAGTTGGATCAGGAAGTAAGTATTAAATTATGAAATTATTAATTTAATGAATTAAGTTCAAAATATCTGTTCAAGATACAAGGGGTGATCAAATGAAAAGGTACGAAACGACACGGTGGGTACAAATGTAGACTTTATTCAAAATATACACCATAGGCCTGTGCACAGCGATCCCACTGATGAACAAGCATCAGGATTCCTTGTTTCCAGAATTCCTGTGGTCTTGACGAGACCCAGTCCTTCACAGCGTCCTTGAGTATGTCGTCCGAGTTGAAGAGCTTCCCTTTCAGGTGGACCAAACACATGGAAATCGCAGGGCGAGTAGTCCGGATTATAGGGCGGATGGTCCAACGTCTCCCACTTGAACTTGGCCAGTTCCACGTGTGTGAGACTGGCGACGTGTGGATGCGCTTTATCATGGAGCAGAACCACACTCTCCTTGAGCAGCCCCGGTCTTTTGTTCTTGATTGACCTGCGTAGGCGTCAGAGTGTCTCACAGTACGCATCGGACTTAATGGTTTTTCTGTGCTCGAGGAAATCGGATAACTCCTCGCTGCTCCTCAATCGTCGAATTTTGCAACGCGAACGCCATCCAGTCCTCATACGAACTGCGGCATCATTCGGACGCCGCTTTTGATAAGAACCTCTGCTCTCTCCTGCTCATGCGGGCACCAGCGCATGCTCCGATCCCAGTCAGAGACTCCAATCGCATCCCGAGATGTCTCGCTATGTTCTCCCATAGCGGAATATGCAAATATTTAACTGTTATGCTTTTACGTCGTTTCGTACCTTTTCATTTGATCACCCCTTGTAGTTACAATATAAGATACAGGGTGTCGTGATGGCTCAATGGGATAGTGTTCACCTTCCAATCAGCGATGGCTAGTCGATAAGAATTCTGCATCCGGCTTGCACCGACCACAGTGCTACCGTGAAATATCCTCAGTGGTAGAAGGATCATGAGTTAGAGTCCCCTTGCCGACAGGCTAACCGTGGGAGGTTCTCGTGGTCTTCCTCTCCATCTAACGCAAATGCGGGTTAATTCCATCAAACAGTCCTCCACAAAGGCAAATTTCTTCCAATACTTGATCCAGGAGTTCCCTTGTCCTCTGGATTGGGTTAAAAATTGCAAGGCTGTATGGCATTGAATATTAGTAGTCATAAACCCAAAAATATAGTTAGATGTTCAACAATGGTTATAAAATGAAATAAAATATAAGGTGCAGGGGCCGGGATAGCCTGGTTGGTAGGGCACTGATCCCATGTTCAAGAGATTGTGGGTTCGATCCCTACCGGCCGAAGACTCCCCGTGTAGTAAATGGTGACTGATGCATGTTAAATCTGTCGAGTCACAAAGTACTCCATGTTCCCATGACAAATCATACCACTGGGGGTACGAAACTAGGAGTTTCCTTGTCTTCTGGATTGGTTCAAAATTACAAGGCTACACAGTTAAACATTAGTTGTCGTAAACCCAAAAAATTGGTTTGACTGTTCAACGATGGTCATAAAATATTAGACACAGAGCCAAAGTAGCTCATTGAGGTACCTAAGTTCAAAACTCAGCCGCGGCTGGTTGATACGACCACTGTACGTACATGAAGTATCTCAGGGGTAGATGAATCATGGGTTAGAATCACCATGTCTGTATAGCCATAGAAGGTTTTCCTTTCAATGTATGCAAATGTGGGTTCTTCCATCAAAAAGTTCTCCATGAAGGCTAGTTTGTCGCAAAATTAAAATGGTATGGAGTTGACAGTGTTAGTTGTAAATGCAGAATTAGGTCGACTGTTCAACACTGGTTATAAAATTAAAATATAAAATAAAAAGTATAAGATATAGTTTTTTTCACTTGTTTTCATTTCTTAATTATTTTTTTTAAAACTTGCAATATGTTCTTTTTTTTAATTTAATGAAGTGAAAATCTTAATTTTGTTTTCTTATGCTTGCTATACAAATTTTTTTTAAGTGTTTTGTATGTAGGTTTTATTATCAATGTTATTTGAAATAGTGTTAAAATTTATAACTTTTATAAGTAAGCATGAATCACAAAATTTTCTCATTAGAATATTTTGTTTTATAACTGATTTCTTTATTTCATTAACTTCTTTTAGACATAAATCATAATGATCTCGTGAAGTTAGCTGAGAAACATTTCAGTGCTCAACCCAATACTTATACCGCAGAAATTCCTCTTGTAACTAGATGCAGATATACTGGTAGTGAGGTAAGTATTTTATTTTTAATGTTCTATTTTTTTTTTGTAGTTTAACTCTAGCTATAAGGGAGTAAATTTACATAACTTTAGTTCTAGACACTTATAAAGACGTTTTTTTATTTTTATATTATGTATTTATTTATTTTAATGTATTTTTAATTGTTTATTTCTTTCAAAAATGTGTCTGAAATTTCCTAGTTTGTTCCATAAATAGAAGAAGTAGATTATGTTTTGTTTATTAGGTTGATAGTTTCAATTTAACTGTTGAAAAGAAAATTTTTACTATCCAAAAATTTATTTTTATTATCTAAAGTAGGTATATTTCTCATTTCTTTTGATAAAATCAATGTTTCATTGCATTTTTAAAAACAACGATTGTGTGATGTCTTATTGTCTTGCAAAATTGAAACATGGTTAAATAGTGATTGCTGTAATTTTAGATAACTATGATGATTTGCCTGTAAATTATAGTTGGCATTATCTAAATTTGTCTCGTATCAACGGAGGTAGAATGTTCTTTGTTCATAGCATTCAAATGTAATTATTTCTACCGCAGTACTGCAAGTTTCACCTTTTCTGTTGAAATATTTAGCTCTGTGTTAACTTCTCTATGTTCAACCAATAAATTAAGCAGTAAATAATTTTCAATATTAGCTGCAACTGATGCTCTTAGCTTCATTATCATTGTTTAAAATTTTTTTATTATAGGTTCGAGATCGAGATGATTGGTTACCTTTTGCTCATGTAGCTGTTGCTATTGACACTTGTGGTCATGATTCAAAGGATATTTATCCATTGCTTTTGGCAAAAACGGTAAGTAAAATTAAATTACATTCCTATTTTAAATTCTTAATATCTGTAAATAAATTGGAAACTTCTGACTTTATATTCAGTTTTGTAATTTAATGTTGCAATAAAGCGTTTCATTTCAAAAATGAAAGTCAGAGATATTTAAATTTCTTTTACTTTCTATCTTAATAATGTACAAAATTGTACTCTATTTACTTGCCAGCTTAGGTTAGCTTTTATTGAACTCTGCATAATAAAATACATTAAAAATACCTCATTTCTCTTAATAGCAATCTCATATACATAAATAAGTATTATTTAAAGTATGTATAGTTTTTCATAATATTCTAATAACTTAACTATAAGTTTAGGGAACTTAGCTTTGGTATCATTCAGTGTAGCATAAAAGGGGAAGAAAAATATGGGATTAGGGTTTGTTCTGTGAAATATTTTATAGTTTTAAAGCAGTTACTGCTTTAGGGGTTCAACTATTTATCATAAACCTAAACCGAAACTTAAAACCAAAAATTATTTCCTCTATTTCTGTATTGAGTTGGTTTTTTTCCCCTCGACATCAAAACTGATTTGGGCAAGAAATGTTTGAAAAATAAAGAAATTGTTTGAGAGTGTCAATATCTGATTTAAAGTCTATATTTTTTACTTTTAAATGTGACATTTTTTCTGTGTTCATACAAAATTTTAATTAATTATTTTTTGTTTTATAATCTTTCTGTCTGAATTCTTTACCAATATGGAGAATCTAGCATTATTTTAAGCTGTTTAATAGTTTGGCAATAAGCAATCTTTTGTATCAAGATTTGCAGGAGACAAGAAGTTTAAAATATTTTGATGTCATTTATGAAATTAGCTTTCAATAATAGCAATGGGAATGAAACAAGCTGAACAAGAGTTGTTTTGCACCAAACTGTGAAAATAATAATTGTTGTAATCAATCAGGAAGTAAGATTATTTTATCTAAATAATAATACTGCTATGTAGAATTTAATTATCTATCAATTTTCAGCTGAGTGTAAAGAATAACAAGTTTTCTGAAGCTAAAAAAAATTGAGCAAATGTGCTGTATATCCCTTCATTAATGTTGTATTTGTGAGTAGAATGGCACATTATTCTAAGGAGTTTTGTTTGTAAGATTCAATTAATACTGCCATTCATGTGATATTTTCATATTTTTTTTAAATGTCATAAAATTTAAAACTTGTGAAACATGCTAAAAATTTAGAATCAATCTATAAAAAAATGAATGACTTGCTATCATTTTGCTCATTATAACTATTCATATTTAAACTTTAAATTATTTTTTAATTGGGCTCTTGTACAACAGTATAATTATTACAAGTGGCTTGTATTATCTTTTATCATATTTTATAATTTTGTAATTTTTCTTTTTTAATTAGATAGTTGGCAGTTGGGATAAAACAAGTTCAATTGGAGATGTAAGTTTTATAATTATTATCAATTTTAATATTGAGGAAATATTATTTTTTGGATGATTAACCTTGTTTTCTTCTTTGTAGCATACCGTTCATAAGTTGGTTAATAATATTCACAAAGAGAAGCGATGCCATAGTTTTGAAACTTTTCATATAACATATAGAGATACTGGTTTGTGGTATGTATTCTAAGGAACTCCGTTAAATTCTATTCTGTTAAACTCTTCTACTTTCTTACTTCTCTTTTTTTTACCTGTATGCATATAAATTAATTTAAGAAGATGTTAACACACTAATAGAAGGAATGATTGTGTTCTGCAACTTTCTTTAGTACCCTGTACACAGAGTTCCCTTTTGGAAAAGGGCACTTTGAATTTTGAAACGGCACCTCTTTTACAGCGTAAAAATTTATCAAATTGTGTAGTATTATGTAATAACTGAATTTGATCTTCAACAATTTTTAAATTACCCTCTTATACTATTTTATGCATATGCAGTGTAACGTCCCGTATTCGAACGTCCCTTTTCTGGAAGGGTTGATTTTCCTCACACTTTTTAACTATCAAAATAAACAAACATCTCTTCATCTTCCCCTCTCTTAAAAAAAATGTCTTTTGACATGTTTTTTCCTTTTCTAGCTTCTAGTGATTTATGCATTGAACCCATAAATCACCAGAAAGGGGAATAAAAGATCTACCACAGGGATGCCACAGGCGACTAAAATGCAACTATTTTTGGCATGAGGTGACTATGGCAATTTTTTTGCCTGAAAAAGCTAAAAAAGCAACTATTTTAAAGAAAAGGAGACTATTGGGATACTTTTCTGTACTCCTAGAGATGTTTTTTATTTTTTCAAGCATAAATTGGTGAAAAATCTGCGTCCCGCTAAATAGTTCCTGAACACACTGAAATTTTTTTTCTTAAAAAATAAGAAATGTTAAAAATTTTGAATTGCAAATTTGAGTCTTCACTTTTTAATTCGTTCAATCTGCACAAATTCCATTGTAAGTCTGTTTCATTTCTCGATCACCTTTTCAATGATTATTGCTGCAAAATTCTGCATGATTTTTTTTATTTTTAAAAAAAACAAAACAATTTTTTAACGGTATTACAATGCATGAATTTCGAATTTTAGTAATCACTTTTAATATATATATAAACATTTATATGAAAATTATCATATTTGCCACCAACTTGACTGAATGGATCATAATATATGACAATTAAGTCATTAACAAAATTTTAGTCATATTTTTTGATGAAGTTTTGTTCTTACTAGACAACTATTTTCCTAGTTTTTGGCTACTATTTTCATGCTTTAGGCAACTAAAAGCAACTATTTTGTTCATTTTTTTCTTTCTCAACCCTGTACCGTGACCGTTAGTGAGGCTCCTCCTCTGGAATGTAGGAAAGGAGGGAGATTTGTTTTCATAATATCACAACTGAGTCCCCTCCCCCTTTCTTTTTTATGCAGCTGGCTAGTGAAAAATGCACTTCCTGGAGCCTTTTTCTTAGAGTGTTAGGGAAAGAAGAAATATTGTGGAAAAGGGTAAACACATCGAACGTTAATGTGGAGGGGAAGAGCATGCCGCTCTTTTACGCTTGATTGATAGCCAATGATCACAGAGATAATAAGACTGTCACTTCCCCGCCCTCAACTTGAATGGCAAATAAGGAGGAAATGAATTTTTCTCCTCCACCTACCTACCTTAATGAATGACGGGAATCTCTCCCTCTTGCTTGAATCGTTCAAGTTCAAAGTGGCGGAGAGAGCAATTAATATTTTCATAACTCAAATTTTTTTCGTTTTCTATACTTTAAGCAATAATAATTTTTTTCTAATATTTTGTGTTTGATTGATTAGATATCATTATAATACTAAAACATTATTGCCCAAAAAATAATGTTTATTTTTGCTTCTAAGATTCAGATTGTCTTAAGCTTTGTTTACCTTGGGGGTCTATTATACGGAAAAATCTAATATCCGGACTTCCGGAAGTCACACAGATTCCGGATATGCGACTTTCCACTGTATTTCAAAAAGTTATTCTCACACATTATCTTTTTTTTTTATCTCACACATTATCTTCTGAGAAAAATTTGTAGTTTTTAAAAAATAATTAAAGACACGCTAATAGACAATTTCTGAGCATAAATCTTTTTTCTAAATAAAGTAAACTAAAAAAAATGATTAATTGATAAACAATTTGAAAGTTTTTTTTTTATAATTTAAACTGAAAATTCTGTAGAAAAGAACATTTAAAATAGCATTTTTTTTTTTTAAAAAAAAGCATTATTTAAAAACTAATTTTACAATTTAAAATCACTTAAAAAATTCGTTAATTATACCTCCCTTGAAGAAAAAGTGGAACTTATAAAAATTTAACCAGTTAAGAATAATCCTAACAAAGAAAATATTAGTAATCAGAATTAAACCTATAAACACAGATGATTTTACTAAAATGTAATTATTATTTAAGCAGTAAGTTATTATTTAAAAAAAATGGAATGAGTAAAAAGGCAAGTGTTTTTAAGGGATGATGGATTTCAAAAGATTTCTTAAACTCTATTAAAATATTTTAATGCTTTTCCCAGAATTTTTTTTCTAATCTTAATCATATAGGGGGAAAGCTGCTAAGATAACTTAATGAGATATTTTTTAATGTTATTTTTAATGTTTTGCTAAAATTTTTGTAAATATAATTTTTATTGTCAGTTTTGTTTATTAGTTATTTTTGAAAATAAAAACTGCTAAAGCTTGGCTTCTTATACTGTTTCTCAGTCTATTCTGTTTTCAATATTTACTAACAAATAAAACTAGTTCAAATTTGTAATAAAAATGTCTTAAGTATTATCTTAAACTAAGATGGTATTATTTAGGACAAAAATAATGTATGGTACTTTTTAAGCAGTATGATAATTATATACCCTTTAAAACAGCTGAGTGTTTAGAGATGGGCTTAAAAATTGTTTAACTTTGACAAGTTTTTAATTAGTTTAATCACTAAAATAACATTTTTGAAATAGTGTTTAGTGAATAGTGTGTCATTTTGTAAAATTTATGTTTAGTTTTGTGCTAAGGTTTATGTAATTTAAATACAGTTTGGAATTTCATTGCAAATTATTAGAATAATATCAAGCTGTTATGTTTTATAAAAGTTTTAATTCTTTTATAATTGTTTTTACAAGTTTTCTTTTTAAAATATTAAAAATTTGCTAAGAATTTTTTTAAATGTATTTTATATAATGTATTTTGTCAGAGTGGATAGTTTTTAGTCAAATAGCATAAAATCTGTAGATCTCCATTGTAATCTAGAACCACAAAAAATAAATATATAATTGCATGCATTTTGTCTGGTAAGTATTATAGTATATTTTTAATATCAAAACTTATTTTTTAAATCACTTATAATTATTGGTCCAATATTTGTATTTATTACATAATAAATTAGTGATGCTTTAATAAACTAATGGAATATTCACCTTTCCCCCTTTGCTTATATAGCTTTTTATACTCATTATTTTTATTACCTAGGGGATGCTACTTTGTTATGGATAAGATGGTACTTGACGATTTCATGTTCAATTTGCAAAATGAATGGTAAGTAAAGAGTAAATAATTTTTTTTTATAACTTGAATGTTAAAATCTTTTATTTCAATGCAGAATGTCGCATTCAATTACCCTTTTGACGTTTATACAACTTGATAATTTTTTTATTTGTATTGAGTAGGTGTAACGTGCCTAAAAAGAATTGAATGCTATTGCTTATTTCGTGTGCTTACTAATTTATGTTATAATATTTTATTTATTTATTGCTCTACTGTTGTAGTAAATACAATCTGTAAAATATGTTCTGTCCAGTAAGATATGAAACTTTTACTTGAACTATAGATAAGAAACATTTGATTTCAATTGTAGATTTGAAACTTTTGATTTAAACTGCAAATTTGGCATTATACAGTGTTTTTAGTTGTCTTGATATTTCTGTTGAAAAATATTTTGTCCTTTATTTTAGTCCTATTCCTTGATATTCCCAATTTTTGTATTCATCGCTTCCCATTTTAAAGAATACAATTGCAGATTTTTTAAAATATAGATATGAAAAATTGAAATATTTGACTCATTGATCCAACGTTTTTTTATTTTAATTAATAATGATTGTACTAATTACATTCCTTGTTCAGACATGAACTGGGGGATGCAACTTTATTTTGTTCAATATTTTCAATGAATCCGCCTTACCTGCTGCATACCCTCCAACTGCTATGGAATTTCCGTAGTTGCTACGAAATTGGAGGTAAACTACGGAGCTACAGGTGAATAGTAAAATACTACGGATTAAGGGAAAGCGCCTGTCTGATCTATCCGCTTCCGCTGTTGTCGTCTCTCAAGCGTGGTGACGTCACAAATTGCGTATCGCCGAAAATGACGTCATGAATTGTTAGCCTTGGTCGGGAGAAACCACGTAATTATGAAGGGTTACTCATCGGCGGCGCCATTGTAATCTGCCAGAATGCAGCTGTTCTTTGAGAAACTGCGTTAGTTTTTTGCTTTATACCGTGTGAAGTGAAGTGACTTCAATAAAAAATTTTGAAAACAACTTTGAATTTTGCTGCTCTGATGTTAAAAGTTTTTGTTTGATATTTTAGATTATTTTTCATCCAGCTTTTATCGCGTTAGTTTTTAAGTTGTGTATTTATTAAATTTTATTGTGATGGATCGTTATATGAAAAGATCTAATCAGGATCGGGAAGTTTCTAATGACGATGGATTACGAAAGAAAAGGAAGAATAATCAAAAGCTTCGAGAGGAATATACTAAAAAGTTTCCTTGTTTAGTATCGGGAAAAGAAGGCTTTGGGAAATGCACTATTTGTAGTTCGGAATTTTCTATTGTCCACGGTGGACTGGATGATTGTCGCAGACACGTGATCGGTCCTAAACATTGTGCTACTGCAAAAGCACAGGTGCATCAGCAACCTATTAACAATTTTTATTCTTCAAAATTAGAAGAAAATGGTGTGATTAAAGCTGAAGTATTGTTCGTACGGTTTTTAATTGAGCACAACATTTCTCTATCTGCTTCCGATCATTCTGGCGCCTTATTTAAAAAAATGCTCCCAGATTCCGACATTGCAAAAAAGTATGGGTGTGGACATACCAAGACCCAGGCAATAACTGTTTCCACAGCTGAGGGGATAGAATACTCTAAGTAAGCTCAGAACATCATTATTTTCTCTTTCCACTGACGGAAGCAATGACATATTAGATAAAAAGCTATATCCTTTAATTTTTAATTATTATGATGAAGAAAAAGGACAAATCGTATCATCACTGGTTTCTTTATCTGAATCAACTAACAACACTGGTGAGGGAATTTTTCAACTTCTTGATGGAGAGTTTAAAAAATATCTACTGAAGTGGGAGAGTTGCATAGCATTCAGTTCTGATAATGCTAACACAATGGCTGGATGTAATAAAGGTGTTTTGAGCTATATAAAACAGAAGCAACCAAATATAAAATTCATTGGATGCCCTTGTCATTTGGTTCATCTAGCAGCTAAAAAGGCTACAGCCTCATTGCCCGTTGATGTGGAGAATTTGGTGATAAAAGTTTTTTACTACCTTGAAAAGAGTAGTAAAAGAAAGTATGAATTTAAAAACTGTCAGATAGAATGTGATGTGAAACTTCACAAGATTTTAAAACATGTTTCAACTCGGTGGTTAAGTTTAGAAAATTCTCTAAAGAGACTAGTTGAGCAGTGGGACCCATTGCTAATTTTTTTTTCACAATCTGATGTTAAAGAGAATGCTACCTCAGAAAAAATAAAAGAGTTACTTAAATCAAACAAAACAAAGATATATTGTGTTTTTGTTACATCGATATTGCCTGTATTCACCAAGGTAAATGTTGCCCTGCAAAAAGAGCAACCTTCTATCCATACTTTGTGTGATGATTTAATGAGCTTATATTATGAGCTTATATTATGAGCTTCTTGTACGATTTGTTTCGCCTTCTACCATAAGCTAATCCAAGTCTTCTCTGTTACAAGTGAAATTTCAGAAACGTAAGTATCAAAAACCTGATGAGTCTCTTATAATAGGATCAAGTGCTAGATCTATTTTGAGTAATCTGACGCCAGAAGATACAACTGAGTTCTTTTTGTCACTGCATGTGAATATATTCTCAAAAAGTTTCCTTTAGAGGATGATTTTCTTAAGCATGCTTCTGTGGCAAACATTTTGAAGAGGCAGAATGCAAATTTTGCGTCTCTTAAGTATTTTTATGATTTGTTTAATTGTGGTATTGACATTGATCAACTTGAGTTAGAATTTGCCTTTTATCAGGCAGACAATTTTCCTTCTGAAATTTTAAATCATACCAGAGTAGATGAGGCATGGCATAAAATTAGCCAGTTAAAGGATAACAATGGAATAAAGAGATATGTGGCTTTGCCAAAAATAATACTTTCAATTCTGTCAATTCCCCGTAGTAATGCTGGATCTGAGAGAATTTTTAGCATGATTCGTAAAAATCAAACTGATAATCGCTCGAGTCTGAGTACCAAAACATTAGAATCAATTCTAATCACTAAATTAAGTATGGAAGTTTGTTACAATGCACAATTTACTGAGGATGAGTTAAAAAGAGCAAAAAATGCTTGTTATTCATCACTGAAAAAGCATAGAGCGGTTTAGATACTGTGTTTCTGTAATTAAGGGTATTTTTAATTAAAATCAGATTTGCTTATAGATTAGATTTCTTAATTAATGCTTTTACTTTTTAATTATAATAGATAATTCGAAGATTTGAAACAATTTAGCTATTGGTTAATGTCTATACAAATTCATTCCTCTTAAAGAATAAATTTTAATGTGTAAGCTTTAGATGATATAAGTTTTTAAATATTGTTTTCTAATTCTGAAAGTTTTATTAGGAAGAAACTCATTTATATAATCCATTTTTCTTTCAATAAATTGGTATTAAATTGTTTTCTTGATTTAATAGCTTTAAAATTTGGTGTAAAAAATATTTAATAGGAAACATCTTAGAATCTGACCTTCCTAAATAAAATAAGTAAAAAAATTTTTGGTAACAATTGAATGAATGTAGAGAAAAAGTTGTGGAGAGTTCACTTTTTGCATTTTTCTGAGATGTTATATTATTTTTCTTTGAAATTTGTATAAATGTACAATAAACTTTCATTTGCAATTTAATAATTTTATATCCTTAGAAAAGTTTACCAACCTGTATGTGAATTAAAATTGTACTATCTAAATAACATGATTTTTTAAAAGTCTATGGCATTTTAATTTTTTAAAAAATTTCTCAATATGAAATAACATTTTACGCTTGCTTCAAAATCTATTTTCGTATATTTATCAACTGCTTTTTGAAATTATAAGTCAATATAATTAAGTATCAATATGAGCATAGCAAGACGCCCGGTGGCTGAGCGGTAGCGCTTCGCGCTGTCGTGCCACAGGTCCCTGGTTCGATCCTCGGTCCGGGCAAGGTTGACTCAGCCTTTCATCCCTTCAGTGGGTCGATAAATGAGTACCAAGCATGCTTGGGAACTAAACACTGGGGGTTCCGCGTTCGGCTGACCACCTGACCGGAACATCTGCTCCTGCACCCCAGAGCCCAAGGTCAAGAAAACTGAGATGGGCACAGTAGGCCTTGGCCCTCTGTGCCCATCTCATCTGTGCCCACTGTGCCCTTGGCATAGCAAATATTGCGGGATGCCGTAAATGTGTGTTGCGCGAGTGCTACTGATGGCTAGGTAGGCAAAGTTGGAGGGTATGTTGCTGCATTCTATGAAAGAAAAAAAAAACCCTATTAGCAATTTATATTATCAAATTTTTATGGTAATGAATTCAAGGGTCATATACTTATTTATTGTTTTCATCAAATGCAGTAACAAATCTTGTAGGGTGGACTTTTATAGTTTCATACTTATTAATTTATCTTTTTTACGGGATTTTACAAATAATCTATTTTGATCAACCAGATCATATAATTTCAAATCACATTGTAATAAGGTCATATAATTTTTAAATGACAAATTGAGCGATCATCCACGAAAAGTACTTTTCTACACAAATGTAAAGTGGCATATTAATTGTGTTTCCATTTTGAGATTATTGAAATCCTACTATAAAAGTATTTAATTATTTACATTTTGAACCCAATCACAAGTTTTAGTCATATATTGGTTAGAGGAAATATTAGTTTATTGATACTAGTTTTATACAGTACTATATAAAAATTTCTATGCATTGATTTGAATTTATGAGTTGTTCAGTATTAATAAAATTAAAATGGAAAGCTTTCTGTTCAAAATAAAGTAATTCTGAAATTATTCCTTTACTTAAGTTGAGTAAATTATACTTTTATTTAGTTTGCCTTTTTGTCATATATATGTTTACTGTTACAAAAAATGTTCTGATTTTTGAGAAAAATGATATAATTTTTTTCTTCTTTCGGCCATTACAAAGCTTGACTCAATAAAAACATGATAATTCTCGTTTTATTAGATGGATTTAATAATAATAAGCTTAACCAATTTTTAATCTTATTTGATTATCAGTTCTAACATGCAGTGAACGTAGTTTGATCCCCAGAGGTTAAAGTTCTTTAGAATTCAATATTTTGTGTAAAAATACTCCACCAGAAAATATTGTCATTAATTCCATTTTTTTTCTTTATAGAATTTCTAAATACCTTTTAAAAATGTAATGAAAAATATAATTTAATTTAAATCTGTGATAAGATTTTAATTTGCATATTTTGTCTGAGTTGAAAATTTTAAAGTGGGCTATCCTTAAAATGCATGACAACAAAATATATCGATTTAATTGAGCTAAAGTTAACTGCGCACACACACCCCTGATTGTAACTCATAAGCTTTATTTAGGTATAGTAGATATGTTGAAATTAGATTTTTCATTGCCAATTTCTTTCTTTCTTTAGGATGAGGTTATGTATAAGCATGACTGAATCAGATTTACAAATTGCCAAGAATGCATTGAAAGTTAATTTAATTGAGTCTCTAGATGGTACGACAGCAACCTGTAAAGACATTGGCAGGTAAGCATGAACTAAATAAGTTAATATTACCCAAACTGTTGTTGACTGATGACAAGTTAACTTGTAATTGCACTTGCAGTGTTGAGTTATATCAATCAACAATATTTGGGCATGAAATCAATATTTAGAATATTTTACTTAACTTCCCTATTCAATTCCAAAATAATAGCCAGTAACATGACATAGTTTTTGTGCAAAATTGCCAGTCTAAAAAGTGTTAATATTTATTCCATCCAATGAGAGCAGAATGAAGTAATAAAAATTATTTTATAAAACATAAGTATAATTTTTGCATTTAAGAATTCTGTATTTTACATAATATTTTTTTTTTTTTTAAATATTGTGCTTGTAATAAAGTTTAAGGGAAAAAAGATGCACATTTTTAGCTAAGCAACAGGGTTGCCACTCTACATGGAGAACAGGGAAAACCTGGAAAATACAGGGAATTTAAAAATCACCTAAAATAACAGGGAAAATGCAGGGAATTTTGATTTTTTCCTTGCAAACTGGGAAAATACGGGGAATTTTGTTTCTTATTTTGGTCTTTTAAAAAATGGTACCCACTCAAAGCGTAATCTATGGGATATTTAGCCATGATATTTCAGCTATACTAAACTATTTCACTTACTATAACATTATTTAAATATGTTCAGCTGTTTTCCCACCAATTAAAACTAATAAATATAGTTAGCCCTATATAGCTCACAAAAGAGCACAGTAATTGTTGTTTCCTTTTAATATATTGTGTATAATAGTACAGGGAATTTTTTTTCCAGATTGAGTGGCAACCCTGAGCAACTAACATATTGGGGAAAAAATATGTGTTGCTTATTAGTTTTAACCTTTAAATTGTTACAAGGGTATCAAAAGCCAAGCAATTTTAGATTTTTCTTGTTAAAAATTTAAAAAAAATAATTATAGACAATACCTCTAAGCATATTTATCTAAGTGACAAGTTCATTTCATTTTGATCAATTAATTCCATCGTTCAAATTCAAAAACAAATTTTGCTAAGAGATTTTAGTGATCATAAAGGAGCTTTAATGTGCGATACTTTCAATTCATCATATTTATCAAATAATATTTGTGTTAACATATCTAATTGTGTTTCTAGAATACACTATCATATTATTAATCTCTCTTTTGTGAATTGAATATCACAAATTATATTTAAAAAAGATGCTCTCACTTATCCAACCCTGATTTTTTTTAATACTAAAAGTACTGTTATCATCTTTGCTTTAAAATTACTAGATTAATATATTTTCCTAATTATTTAGTGTTTATTAACATCAAAATAGCTTTTTTTGTCCAGTTTTATCTTAAAGTGCAATAAAAATAATCTAAATAAGTTATTAAATTCTTATTAATCATATTTCATTTTTAATTATTTGAAGAATAAAAAATGAATTTCTAGTCTGATTAGTTTTTGTAAACATTAAATTAGTTTAGTTTGAATAAAGATTGATTTCAAGCATGTTACATTTAACAAATTTTTTTTTTACAGATAGAATTAGTTATGTTACTGCACAATTAACCCTTTTCCTGCCGTGAGTGTATATATACGCTAAGCAGATGCTTTAACTGCCTCCAGCATATATATACGCCTTTCTGAAGTATGCATTGCTATCTGCTGCAATCAGTAAAACTACTACCACACCATTGGATACAATAGAATGACCTTGAGAGTGTTTTCAAAGGATTTCTGATGAGGGTAGGGGGGCAGGGGAAGTTTCAGGAAATTAAATTACAGCCGTGCAGTTATTGCTTGTGTTTCTTTTGAGTTGTATGAGCTTCTTTACTTCCTTTCGCTTTCCTTTTTGTCTCCTAGTGTTATAAAAGTTTTTATTTTTTGTGCAAATATGCCTGAAAGTGAATTAGATGACTATCTTCGGGGTCAGAAACTTCGAATGTGACATAACTTCAGGTGAAGAGGGCTCTAATTGCGATTAAATTTTTTTATTATTATACTGTTATACTTTAAATTTTGCATTTCGTTTTTTCTTGTTTTAAAAGTAAACAGTTTTTCCTCTTCTTTTTCTCCAATACAAACCAAAACTATGCACACCTCTGTGGAACCCAGTGGTGGCACTGGGGGATGAATCTTTAGATTTTCCTCGGAAGGCAAGGGGTCAAACAAAAAAATTATAAAACATCAATGTTTTTAATTAAAACAATTTATAATCTACATTTTTGATATCTTGTTTTGCATTTTATTTTCATAACATAGGAATATGCTTAAAAATACTTTATTTTTGCAGAAGTGTTCTTCATTACAAGAGCCATGTACCATTGTCTGAAAAGATTGAACATATTGAGGTATACTTTTTATTTATTTTTTTTAGTGACTGGAAATTAAAATTATGCAAAATATTACTAAACTAATTATATTTTTTAGTCTGTGTCATTGAAACATATGAAAGATGTCTGTTCAAAATATATTTATAATAGATGTCCAGCAATTGCTGCTGTGGGTAAGTAATTTGTGTTTTCTTTTTCCACTATCTACTTAGATTATTAGCCTTTTAAATTTTGTCTTACATATTTTTCATTAATCATTCTAATTTTTTTTGTAAGGTATTAGAAATATCTCAGTGATACTATTATTCAATAGGTTTTTATATTTTCCCCTGCTCATAAATTAAATCAACCTTAATGAAATGTTTTGCTGTCATTGAGTGATCTTTTAAGCTTTACTATTTATTTAATTGTAATGAATGAATGAATGAAAATACTTTCCCAGCAAACATAGCATACATAAAGGCATTGCTTTTAAGCTATTTGATAAATGTGTATGCCACTTACATTTAAATACAAAAAAATATATTTTAATTATTTAGTTAACGGTGTCAATTAATTGCAGAAGCTTCACTGAACACTTTTTCGATCAAAAATATTTATTTTAATAGAAAAGTAAATCCATATGTTAAACATAGATTGAATAAAATCTTTATGTAAATTGACTTTTTAAACTTACTTCAATAACATTAAGAAATTAATCACTGGGATTCATTTTAAGTCCCAGGGCTTGTAATTCATCAACAGAAATAAGCCTGCCTCAGGCTATGTCTAAGTAAATATAATTATAAAATCAAAATGCATATTGAGTCAGCATGCATAAAAATCTTTATAAACTTTATTAGATAAAGAAAGACTGAATATTTATGAGCAGCTGGCACCAAAAGATTCACGTAACTTATGAGTCGTCCTCCCATAACAAGTTAATAGTATATTATCAATATTTTTTATGAAAATAAAAAGAAAATTCTAAAAGTTTAAAATTTTTTTAAAAATAAACATTGCATTTTTCAGATTTTATAATAATGATTATTATTTCTCAATAATGAAAGATGTGGATGTCTTAGCAAAATAGTAGTTGAAAACGATGAAAGGCTGGAATGATTTTAACAAAAAAAAAAAATAACATCAGAGGATTTGCACAATTAAAAGAAATCATGTTTCGATAATTGAGAGGTTCAACAACAGTTTTATTCTCAATTATTTGCAGTCACATCAGGTTTCATCGTGTCACTAAACATATATCTGTGCTTGATGAGTCACAATTGAAGAAACATGGGAAAATATTACAGTAATTTCCCATGCTACTCAAACAGTCATTTTCACGGCAATGGCTGTTTACTTAAAATCAGAAGAAAATGGTCTTCATGCTAGCTTGCACTAATCGATGTTTGATTGGGAGAATCACTATTGGGAACAATGCTCTTTATTGCTGGTGTAAAGGTCTATGTACATATAGCAAGTAAATCTTAATTTCCAATGTTTTGGAAAAAATGCCAATCCAAACATCAAATCAGTGCTGAACACATTGATATTTTTCAATGCATCACACAGTCCTTTTCATTGATGTACTAATAGCTTTAAAATGTTTTTAATAATTAAATTAAAATCAATTGACTTGTTAAACACTTATATTTTTTATAATGTGTTTCATATAATAGTAAATATTTTTTCATTTCTTTTTTAGGTCCCATTGAAGCATTGACAGATTATAACAGGGTTCGATCTAATATGTATTGGCTAAGATATTAATTTATAAGTTGTGAAATATAAAAACCCAATCTTGAAGATTTTTATAGACAGTTAGATGTATACACATTAATTGTGCTTTACAAAATCACTCAAAATCAGAATGTAAAAATTTGGTTCAACATGATTATGATGGTATTCCTTTCAGAAAGAGAAATAAAGTGTTTTATTTATATTCCAATGTCTCTTTACATTGATTCAAAAACCAATATTGGAAGAAATAGCTAATATGAGCTTTAAAATTCAAAAGCGGTGTCAATTTTTTGAAGCTAATAAACTGCTTTTAAATTTTACATTAATCAGCAATTTAAACATTAATACCATTATTCAAAACTTGTATAAATTACTAATTCAAAATAGTTTTTACATTCTTAAAATAAAAAGTTTTGAAACTTAATTGTATAAGTGACACTCTTTAAAAAAATTATTAATAGTTTCATTTACTCATATAGATTGGTCTTTTGTGTTGATATGCATAATTTTAGGGTTTTAACTTAAAGAGCATCTTAAAATTTAAAAAAAAAATCTATGAGCAATGGAGAAGTATTAATAATTAACATGTTAGTTAAATGTTTTTTGTTACAAATTTTAGATGTTGCAGAACACATTTAATTGAGGAGATTTACATTTTTAACTATATGATTGTTCACACAATTTTCTTACTGACTATCCAAGAACTTGTTTAAATGGACTTATAGTGTTAGCAAGAGTCTAAGTAACCAATTAAAAAAAAAGAAGAAGGATTTTGTTAGAAAAATTAGTTTTTTTTGAGATAACTACTACATTATGCATTCAACACGGTTTTAAGAGTTAAGAAATTTTATTTACTGTATCAAAGGACAAGTAATTAAAAGATTTCAGTATATTTTCACGGGTATGTTTCCACGCCCCTATTTGATTTTTAATAATAAAAAAAACTTAAAAATGCATGAGACACTAAATTTAAACAATAAAATATCTAAAAATGCAATGAAGCTCCATATTAAAGTTTTATGTTTTCATAAGTAGGTTAAATACTAATTATTTACCATAAGTAGAGTATTATTCTAAATATAATTTAAAAAAAAATTATTGAAGTAAAATAAAATGAAAGATTACAGAAAATTTTAACTATTTAAAATTGTGATGAAGCAAAGACCTAAGACAAAAAGGGGAAAGCTAAATCAGCATACATTTACAATTGATCGACAGTGATTCATTACTAGCACGGAGAACTAATTATTATTTAATGTTGGTGCAAGATTCATTTTAAAAGTCTCAGATCAGCGGCCCACTATTGATTTTGAGTTCTGCAACACTATAACATTTAAAATATCAAATTTTTTCACTGCTGAATGGTGACAATAAGCTTATATACTTTATTGTTGCTTCAATTTTCAGTAACAGTAAAAATTAACAAAAAAAAAAANTTGTAAAATTTAAAAAAAAAAAAAAAACAGGATTTCAATATGTATTGTATAACTGAAATAGTTTATATTTTATATCAAAATAAATATTTCATTTAGTTAAATTGCTGCATTGTTTTTAGGTTTATTTTATAAAGCCTTTATCTGTTTATTTCAAGCATCAATTAGCAATCACTATTTTAATCTGTGGCATCCCTCTTCTATCAAAGTCTGAGAAGAAATGTTAGCTTAGGTTCTTAACATTTCCTTTTTTTTTTTTTGACCTTGTATTGCAGTGGGCTTGTGAGCCCAAGTCAAAATTCCGGAAAATTTCTTGAGTAAAAAAAAAAAAGTTTAAATCGATAAATTAGAAAAAATTTAAACATTTTTTTTTCTTTCTTTTTCTCAATATTTCTTAGTTTAAGTAAAATATACTTAAAATTTTACACATACCTATGATAACCTGGAGAAGTAACTAAAATTTACCAATCTGTCTTTCTTTCTTGAGTTTATGATTATAATAGCTATTTACTGATAAAAAATGAATATTAATCTTGAATATAAGCTTATAAAGTAGCTCCCCATGCAAACAAATAAAATAAACTGTGTTTTTAAGTTCCACCTTTGAAAATTTGATTTCCAAAAACTTTTGTGATCAATTATTTTTTGAAATATCTGAATCTTTGATCTCCGGAAACTTCTGGATCACGGTTAGCGAAAAATCCGGAAATCCGGATTTTTTCCGGAGCACAATCAGCCCTGTATTGTTTGATAATCTCTTTTGTAAATTTTCATATCAGCTACATATTTTAAACAAAACCCTTAATAATATTCAGACCTATGGATGTTCTTAAACTTATATTACTTTTATTTCACTTATTGACTGAAAATATTCGTTCAAAAGAAATTTGACAGCGAAAATGTTAAAACTGTATTATAAAATTATAAGTTTAGATAAAAAGGGATACATATTTAATATTTCCTCTCTCATCTTCAAGACCAAAAGTACACTCATCAATATTTACAGTTTCTTTGGGAATTGGCACATATATGCCACTCATCAGTCAGCTGCAGATATGATTTTAGGTAGCATGTTGCACAATGTTCTGATAATTAGAAACATAGTTATTACATATTCTTTACTATTGGATTATCGGATTTTGTACAATAAAATGAAAAAAGTTATTACTAGATAAAAAACAATAGACAGTACTAATTTTCAACATGTAGGATTTACAGTAAATATGGGATACTTTTTTATAATATGGGATTTATAGATGAGGATTTCTACTTCTGTGTCAAGAAATTATTTATAATCATAGTGGTGAAACAAGTGATAAAACATGTATTTTAATGTGCAATTTCTTTTATCTCTTTAGTACTTATTTACATATGGTATAAATTTCTAATTACAGTTTATTTTATAGAGTACAAATGATGATGCTGGGTTATAAACAAACATGGATTTTTTATGATTTTCCAATACCTCATACTTTAAATCTACTAAATCTGTAAGGAAAAAAAAAATCAATGAATTTCATATTAAATCAAATGATTGAGTTATTAATTTGATTTATTATTCTTATTACCAAGATGGCGCAAAAACTTTTTATCTGTATTGGGATCTCTTATTTTTGATGCAATGTATGCGCAAGTTGATTCTTTTGATAGAAATATTTTTAGAGCATGTACTAAACTTTCAACCATTGAAGTGTCATATACTAAATCTGTAAAAACAAATGAACACTTAATTACATTTCTGGACAAATGAAAGGAATTAAGGTCCAATAAAACAATATTCTTAAATAAAATAAATCAATATCAGAAAATTTTTAGTTTTACGAAAAATCTTAAAAGCTAAGTAGAAATATACACCAGCTTTTTTTATAGAGGTAGTAGCCATTATTTGTTAAATTTTGCTTGTCATTCTAAATTTTAAAATCAGCATCAGAAATTAGTATCTTAAAATGATGTTAGCTTAACTATAATATAAAATAATCTGGTATCTCATGTTATTGTGTGTTAGATTATGCTTAGTGGTATTCAAAATATGTATTAATAATCCAAAAATGTAAAAAGATTTTATTAGGTATTCCACTTAATTTCAATTAAATTTTATAAAACAGAACAAGTTGAATAATTTCTAAACTTTAATTCCATTATATAAGTTCTTTTTTATTTCACAATACAGTATTAGATATGATAAATAAATTATATATTACATGTTTTATTTTAAACATGTAATTTTGAAAACATATACTTTATTTCTTTTTTATAAAATACTTAAAAATATAATAAAAATAAATATTTTTTTCAAAATTAAATTATCATGCCGTGATTTTTTTTACACAACTGTTCAGATAATAAAACATCAAAATTTTCTTAATTTTTTTTTAGTTTTATAAATTTTGAATAATAAATTAAAATAGGTCTGTAAAAATAATTTTTTCTTGGATTTCAAAATACTAAATTATTTTTTCCAACATGAAATATATAAATCACATCAATTAATATCTATTTTAAAATCTCATTTATCACATTATTTAAGCATGCATGTTTATTAAAAAGCAGACACATGTTTTCAAATTTTAATGTTGGAAGAAAAAGTTGTAATATATATATATTTTTGTAGAAATTAATGTGTGCTACGATCTTTTGATTTGGTCTTACTGTTAAGGAAAAATCTGACAAAAAAAAAAAAAGTAAATGAAAAATCTAACTGAACTAGGCTGTTAATATGCTTTTTACTGGCCTTCTGTTAAACTATTACTCCTGTATAAGCTTGGGATCTATTGTAATACTTTTTTTTTGCCATGAATTGAATATTTTTAATTTTTAACAAATTTGTTTAAATAAAATAATAAAAATATTACTTTTCAGCATTGAAAATATATATATAAACAAAACATGTTTAAAAATCTAATTTTGATGGTAAATGAATTTTTTTAATTTCCTGGTTTTTCTCTTTCATATCTATAAATGTGGCCTAATAAATTGCTTTGTAATGCTATTTTGCTATACATTTTTACAACGGCAGCTTTGCATTACTTATGTTGCCCTCTCAACATGATATTTTCGGGCTTTCGTGGTATGTTATTCAAAAAAAGATTGTGTATACCCAATAATAGCAATGTAAAAGGGAGAATCAATTTATATATTGTGTTAAAATATAACATGTAACTGAATGAAACAATATAGATAGTTAAATGAGTAAAGAGGGCATTTTAAATATTGCAGAATAATACATAATAATAAAAAACCAAACCTGCACCAAGAAGAATATCAGATGACAGTTTCTTAGCATCATTTTCAGTGGTTGTGGACCATACAAGTGGAATTTGCTGAATATCACATTTTAAATCTAGCTCATTAATTTGTATGTTTGATGAAAGAACATTCAAAACTTCCCAACTTTTATCTGTAAATATATATTGTTTTGGTTGACATAGTTTTAGGATTGTTATACCCAAAAGTCCAATGCCGGAACCAAGCTCTAAAATTTTTCTAGAATATTGAGAATTAAAAGATTATTAAAAAAAGAAAAAAAACTTTAAAATTATTTGTTTAAAAATTTATTTAATAATTTGTTACAATATAATTAATAACAAATATATTAACATAATCTAATGTAGTGTGTTAGACAAATTTTCTATAAAATATAAATTTTTTTAATTCAACTTTATTTTTATTATTATTTTTTTTAAAATATAGTAGACTATATTTAATTTTTAATAGTTTTTACTGATTAAAATAGGCATTTTATTTCTATTATAAGCACTCAATTACAACTCAATATTTGATTTTATGTTAAGTTTCTCAATTTGTATGCACAGCAACTAAAAAAAAAAATTTCTCTTTCAGAAAACACTTCTAAACTGATATTATTTTGAATAATATTTCATCTATATTTTTGCGACATTTTTTTCAGATTATAACAATTAAAATAGTAGAAAATTTCATTTTAAAACTTAAAACAGAAGAAGTAACAAATGTCTCTCAAAAATACTCCACACTTTGAATCATATAAAGTGAAACGGAAGACTACAGTGTATTGCTTGCTGCTTTAGAAACTAGATTGAAAAAAAAAAATCAATTTTTTTTTCCTGCTTGGCAGACCTTTCACACAGAAATATTTGCAGGAATATCAGTACACTTTGTCCATAGAGTGTTTCTCACCTTTTCAAATGTTAATTATTAAGAAAACATTTTATTGCTTTTTCTAAATGATAGTGATATCTGTAATCAAACTTTATGCCTAATTTTGAAATTCGCTGAGAATAAATTCCTGGTTACTGAAGCAAAAAAGTTATAAAAGGTACTATTCAATTTTTTTTTATCAATCTTCTAAATTTTTTGTACTAATTGGGACACTTGGTATGACAAAAGTTGAATAATTTATTTCCATGATTCAAAATTAAAAAAAGAAGTTTAAACCAGGGTGCAAAATTTTCACTCACCAGCTTGATATTGGAGACTGAATATTTATGGCTGACAAGTAATAATTTATAAAATTTTGTATTTCAAATCTAACTGCTGTCCATATTTTCCCCAGAGTTAGCATTTGCATGAAAAGGGGGGGGATACATGCAACTTTGGCAAACCGTCAAGATGACGAAACTTGAAATTTACTAGAATGATTTTCTCAGATTTTCCATAAACGGATCCTTCTTAACACATTGTGACCCTGACAAATGGTATTTTAGCAAAGAAAGACAGCAGTATAAAAACAAGAAGTATTAAACACATGAGATTATTTCTGACATTTTAATGAGTCATTGAGGGGTGATTCAGGATAATTGTGACACAAAGCGAAAAACCCTGAAAATTTTATGTGCAAGAAATCGATATCAAGATATCGATTTATGTACCATATATGTGTCCTATTTTACATAATTTTTTGAACTAACGTTTAGAATTAAATTTATTAATACAGAATATCACACCTTTATAGTAATTAACACAAGAAAAAACTCGCTTCTTACAAGACATTGAATTTAAAATCACATGAATATGAATCAAGATATTGGATTTTAAAAACGCTAAACTACAAATTGTGATACTGAATTCCTAAATCACGTAAATACGAACCACGATGCATAATTTTTAGATCGAAAGAATACGAATCGCAATGCGTAGTTTTTAAATTACTTATAAATGCGCAAAAACTAAGTTTGATATAACAAATGCGTAAATTTGAATCATAATATTCGATTTTAAACTTGCGTGAATAAGAATAGCGATATCGGGTTTTAAAAATGAGTAACTTCCAAGTGGGCGATTAGGAATCGCGATATACGATTCTTAAATCACGGGAATACGAATCGCAACGCTTTTAAACCAGGTAAACACGAAAATTGATGTTTGATATTAAAATTACGTGAAAAAGAATCTCGATAGTAGCAAACTTCAGTGCAGTTCCAAATATTCAAAATGGCTGATATCCGTCATTCGTAATAGCGGAAACGTAATTCTTCGCGTAATTACGTACCTAATTGGCGGAAGAATGTATATAAACATCTCGTTCATGGGATTTAGTACAAGTTTAAACATTTCGTCGGATTTTAAGTTTTCGATTCACAGAAGTCTGCAAACCAATGATCTGGAGACCAGTGAATTCTGCGATATTCCCGGAAAAATCGCTAACCCTGGTTTAAACAAACATTAAATTGCTTCAAGCAAGTTGTTCTAATTTAAAACTATTTTAATAAAAAATAAAACTAACTTGTCTGTAAAAAGAGATGGATTGTTTATACACCATTCAGCTAAATACTTTGATGCCTAGAATTTAAAAATAAAATATTATCAAACTGTATGATGTTAGATAAGACATTAGCAGAATTTTTTACATTACATATATTTTTAAAACATACTTCCCAAGTTTGAAGACCTGTAGTACTTTTAGCAACAAAACAGGTATTTTCATGCAATGTGATGACACAGTTTGGATTCTAAGATAGGTTAAAAACAATACATCAAATTCTATTTAATAATATTTTGTTAATAATAATAAATTTCTATATAAAAATGTTTTAATTAATTTTTAAAGAACATTCACTCTAAAAGTATAAAACTATTAATTCAAAAAATAAATATAGTAAGGTTATGGTTATTCATGCTTATATACTGTTAATATAATTTAAGGGAAACAAAATATTTTTTACTTCTTGAGTAAAACACTTAATTAATTAACAAATTAATTTATAAATAATTACACAAGATAGCACTCTTCCTTCTAGAATAATAAAAAAGTAATTTCTAGTTAAATTTAAAAATAAAAAAAGGCCTACTTTCTTATTGAATGCTTGATACATGCCAATGCAGATAATAAGGGAAATAATAAAAATTAAAAGAAAATTAAGCTTATAATACTTTAAAGTTAAAATTTAAAAAATAATTCCTTTGTACTTAAAAAATATTTCAAAAACAGTTTTTTTTTTTTTTTTAAAAAAAAGAAAGACTTGCACTTAATAGTTATTACAAATATCCAACTTTCTCTAATGCTAAATACATTATAATTTGTATTATAATATTCAGAAATAAATAATAAAGTATTAACAAAATCCAATTCTATGTAGATTATTAAAAACTTTTTCCACTTACAATTATATAAGAATTATAACTGATATTCTTTTCATCATCCTGAGAGATAGACAAGGTTTCAGTATATTCATTTAAAAGTTTTTCCGAGAACTCTTCTTTTTGATATTCAACCTGTTATGTAAGATAAGGAAATATATATATATATTTATAAATACAAGGGGGTGGACAAAATAATGAAAACACTTCTATACCTATACTAATACATTTTTTAAAAATATTTCTCCAGAAATAATAACAGAATAATTTAACTTCAGATATTTTAAATTTTTTGTGCAAATTTTTTATATATCTTGTTTAAAAGTACAAAATGAAATATGTGGAAAAACCCTTCTCATTTTGAGCTTTCTTTTAAAAAGTATGAAAACCACTTAGAAAATTGCTTGAAACTTTTCAAATTTTTAAGATATTCAAAATGGCACTTTAGTTGGCAAATAAAATCCACTATAAAATTAAGAAAAACAAATTTTAATTTTTCCTGCGTATGCATAGAATAAAAAAACTACTTTAATTACTAATATCTAGCGCAGTTTTAAATGACATTTTTTCAAATTTTAAAGCAATAATTTTGTAATTAATTTTATATTTTTTTGAAAAATTTGTTTAATTTTGTTGAATACTTTTGAAGCTATAACAAAAAAACTTGAGACAAAAAAAAGTAGTTTTTAAATTTTTTTTTTTAAATTTATAAAAACGACCATATCTCCATAAATATTTAATCTAGGTGTATGAAATTTTATGTCATTATTGCATATTATAATCTAAATAACTGTCTAACTAAATAATAAATCTGTCAGTCCCTCAAAACTCTAAAAAGCTTTAAATTTCATTGATGTGTATGAGAAATTGCATGATCTAAAAACTTCTGAAGTTATGAAGTGATTCTCTAATCATTGCTAGAGAAATATCAAAATATGTATAAGTATAGAAGTGTTTCCATTATTTTTTCTACTCCTGTATACACATATAAATGCTTGTTTCTTGGCAAACAAGAAAATTTAGAAGTTATATCATCATACATAATCACATCATTATAAATCATTTTGCCAAAAGGACAAAGGTACACAAATATTTCCCTTGAAACAAAAGTATCGTCTTATCAGCAAGGATTCATTTAAAGTTATTTTCTGATTGTTTATTTAAATTTTCATTATATTTAATCTTGCAGGTAAAAAGGTAAGTTTCTTTTTAGCTGATTACATTAATTTTCAACAAGCATTGACATTGATTGTTCTTGCATTAAGTAACACATATTAAATAATAGAATTATTCAGTGAGGGATTTAATGAAACTATATATTTATGTAAAGAAAATTCAAGTGGTGAAAACTTATGTGAAGCAACGCAATTATTAAAATCTAATCTAAATAAGCAAGTATAAAGAAGTAAGGAATAACTGATATTGGAAACCTATGAGGTAGCATGAAATTATTAATTATTATAAAAATAAAATATGGTGATTAAAAGGAAAACTTATAAAACAAGAAGCTGTTGGGAAAGAATGGTTGGAACTGTAAAAAAAAGACATTTATGTAAGATCATATTAAGTCAATGATTGGAACCCTGTGATCTGAAAGTTACTACAAGTCTTACTAGAACAATGTAAATGGTCACTTCCCTGAAGATAAAATAGGTTCAGGCACAAGCTAAAAATACAATTTATTTTAATAACCAACAGTTATAAGGTCAGACTATTTAAAATTGTTTTAGTTTTGCGAGCCTATAAGAAAAATTTTAAACATTTGTTTTATAAATTTTCTTTATTATTTCTATATGTTATTTTAGCAATAAATATTATGATGTGATGTCGAATAATTTTTTTAAAAATTATAAAACTTATGTGAGACACACGAGTATTTTAAAGACTTTGCAAGACAGGAAGGAGGATTGATACAATATTTAAGAACATATTACAAATATTTTTGCCAGTTGTTTTACATAATCTCTTGACTCTTTTTGAGTAATTTTAATAATAAATATAGTCGTGTGATGCTAAATAATTTGCTTAATATAACAAAACTGGTGGGAAATATATTAACATTTAAATATTTATTAAGACTTTTTAAGACACCATTTACGTGTATTTGTGTGTTTCTGAGAGAACAAGCTTTCAGAAACATGTTATTTACATGTAGTACCTCGGGAAGTTTATTTTATTTTATTTTTAAAAACTTTTATTTCATGGTAAACTTAAGAAAACAAATCAAAATTAAAAATAATACTAAACAAATTACAATAAAAAAATTGCACATTTTCAACACCTTTGAGACTTGACATTTTCAAACCTTCCACATATCAATTTGTTTGGTTACAGTCAAGTGAAAAACTTAATAAATGCTTGACTACTAAAGTTTTAAAATTATTGGAAATTATTTATTATTATCCAATTTCATTGAGTACACAAAGGAAAATCTTTCCAACTAATATAGCTATTGGGTTAAGTTTTCATACACTTTACTTTACACATACTTTAAAAACTATAACAAGATATTTTTAGTTATTAATAACACTTAATTTTTCAGGATGAAATATGAAAACATATACAGAAATACTTTCGTATTATTGAAACTATGGGCCATAAAACCAAACATACATAAATAACAATTTGAACATACCGTATCAATGAGTATACGAAGAAACATTTTCCTGAAGGAATGAGGAGGAGGATACTTGATGCAAATCGGATTCAGGATTGTAGCTTTTAAAATTTGCTCTTGAACAGAAATACATAAAGGTGCCAAGAGCTACAATAACAAAAAATTGAAGAGAATTTGAGAAAGACAAAAGCAACAAAATTTATACTATGGTTGAAATAATAAAAAATCATTACTCACTTCATTTTCTAAATGTTTTTTTATCATTTTTCTGTCATTATAAACAGAGAGATACAATTTTTCAATGAAATTTATAGCATCAGACATGTTTTTTCAACATACATTTAAACCAATTGACTGAAATGTATTGTAAAAATTGATAATTTAATGTTTCTAACTTTGTATGTAATTGATGTTTCCTTGAGAAACGAAATTAACTTAGAAATGTAATATAAATCGCTATATCATAAAAGCAGTACTTAATCATGGCATTGAATAAAAGCTAAATAAAAGATTGAGAATTCTTCAGATGCAGATAAAATTTGTTTATATGATTGATTAATTGATGAATCGTTACAAACGAATGTTCATCAAAGAAAAAGATTTGCTTATAGCTTTAAGGTAGAAATTATTTGAAATATCAAGCCTATTGTTGTCGTTGTTAATTTACGTCGCACTGGAGCTGCACAATGGGTTATTGGCGACGGTCTGGGAAACATCCCGGTGGATGATCCGAAGACATGCCATCACAATTTTAATCCTCTGCGCAGGGGATGGCACCCCCGCTTCGGCAGCCCGACGACCTGCGCGCGAAATCGGGCACTTTACGGTAACACAGTTTAACGAGGACCAATACCGCACACCCTCGGTCCCTACGCGAAACTGATCCAAGTGGTCACCCACCCGCA
>NC_092204.1:27178571-27211339 GCF_043381705.1 Parasteatoda tepidariorum
CGAGCGGAGCTCGGTCACCCGCTGGTTATGTTTATATGTGTAGTGATCATTCCCGTGCCCTGGTTAGGGGGAGTGAAAAAATATAAAGTACCAGGACCGGAGGTTATTGATGGAATCAGCAAATCGAGGTTGTTGTAAGCAGTTTGACTGATGCATTGCCTTGTTTTTGTTCGTTTGATTTTGGCAACTTTTTATTATTATTTATATAGAAAATATATCAATAGAAGTGTTCTTTTTTTCGTCTAAGTTTGTCTTATGTTATAATCTTTATTAAAATATTTCTTTTTCTCAAAATGATCTGTTTATTTACAATTGTAATTTAATTTCAGCATGTTCAAGTCACAATTTTCTTAAAAGTTTTTATTCAATGATAATAAACAATACAAAAATAAGTAGAAAACTGATTTGAGAAATTTTGCAGTTTCTCAAGCTTTTTCGTTTCAATTGAAAAAAAGTCGGAAAATTTTTAAAAATACCTAAAGCAAAATGTCAAAAAACTATCTAAATTAAAAATTGCTGTTAAAACTATTTTTACTCATATATTTCCTAAATACTAATACTTTATATAAGTAATTTTAACATACGTAACAAAATTCCTCTGGGCGATGCGAAGCGCTGCCTTTTTTCGAATCAGACTTACTTTGTTACTTTTTCCTAGTACTCGAAGAAGATGACTAGTTAAGAGGAACTTTCTGATATTGAAAAGCCGTAAAGCCACAAAAGTAAAATAAGTTCCGAGTTTCGGGAAATCTATATGTTGTTGCAATGACAACACATAAAGAACTTGCAAACGTGGTTAAAACATTAATTGATTTTCAACTTTTCAAACTTTAAACTGCCTAATATGTATTAGAAAAATAAACATTAATGTAAGTATAAAAATTGTATTAGTAAAGATAATGTCACTTAGTTTGAAGTGATTCTCTGTTGTTGTTTTTTGCTTTTTATTTATTTATTTTTTTTTTCAGTTTTCAAAATAATTTATTTTTATAGTACATAGTGCGAAATCCAATCATTATCAATATAAAATCTAATAAATAAATGACATTCAATCGTTAAAACTTAGCAACTTTCTTTATTCAGTAAAAATCATGGAACAAAACTGACTAATTTCTTATATATTTTCAAAAGTACAAGCAGTCGCTCACGTGTCTCGACCGATTACTGTTAGAGTTCATGTTCATTAGCACCTGAATAAATAAAATAAATGATAAACTTTTTTCACATAGTTCACATCGTTTTTTACACATAGCGTAAAATTTATGTTTTCCCACACAAGCCTACATTATAACAAAATAGCTCTATGGAAAGCTGCAAGCCTTTGAATGAGCTATAAAATATTGAAAACTATTTTTAGCTGTTGATATGATTTGTATGACAATATTATGCCATTTAATTCAAAATGTAACAAATTAAACTTTTGCCTACGTTGCTTGATGGCACCTGCTATTCTGGACCATCAGTTGTACCAACCGTAAGCGAAAGGTTAATATTTTGATTAAATTAAATCTTCGGAAATACTTTCATTTATCTGCCGGCCGGACTGGGTAGGGGTAAGGGAACTAGCCTTTCATTAGAAAGGTTCTCGGTTAGAATACCGCGCAAGGCATGGATGTTCTTTCTTTTTCTGTCCTATCTGTCCTTACTGTGGGAGCAATGTTGGCCCACCTAATATGGTGTCCCTGAAAAGTGGTCAACAAATCTGCCCTTCAGACGCCTATATGGACGAAAGGTCATTCCCCAAGTGGGCATTTGAAAAAAGAAACTTTCATTTATCTCGAAATTATAGGCAGTTTTTCATTCAGTTTCGTTTTACTTCTATCTTATTTTTAAAATTACCCGTTCGAGAATCGGTTAGTTGCAACTCGAGAAATGATAATGCCAGATTTAATTGGATATTCGTGACGCGTGTGGGTCAAACCTGATTGGCTTTTAAACAGACTAAAGGCAGTTTAAATTCTAAATAAATGCCTTTTCATTTACTCAAAACACAAATTTGCAAAAAATAAGAATTATTCTCAAAAGTTTGTCTCGTTGATCTAAATTTCACAGAAAAATTACACTAAAGTAGCTTTGTTTTTAAACTCAAATTCTTGTTTCGTGCTACTATTGAAAAAATTTAAAACAAAAGAATTCTTTAAAATAATTTATTTCGAAGTCATCTTGAAAGAAAATGGGTACTTTTCAAAATAAGTACTTCTTAAGTATCCAGAGCTTTCGCTAGATAATTACAGATTACATAGAAGCACATTTTTGCCTACGTTGAAATCGTTGTGGTTTTCAACAAAATTGTTCCTTAAACGCTATTCTCAATAACTTGAAAATATGGCTTATTATTATGTTGCCTCAAGCAACAAATAATAAGCCACTATTATACGAGACATTAAGGGAAAAGGCTAACACAAAAAGAAAGAACATTATTTCCAAAATCATTGTTAATAATTTGTCTAAAACAACTAAAGAAATATTGCATATGAGTTTTTTTCTCTACCTATTTTCAAATTAAAATTATAATGATATTTAATTTCACGAGTCATTAATTCTCTAGTTAGTTTTCAATTGCATTTTATTTATTCAATGACATTGAAAAGTAAAATTCTAAGAAATATATATCTAACCATGCAAAAAACTTGATATAATTTAATCTAAATGTTAAAAACTTAATATTAATTTCCATACATGAGGGATGCCATTGTGAAAGTAATTCAATGCATTAATATTGAAATATTACTCTGAAATTGAATTTTTCGTTAAAAAGCGTTCCTAGTAATAGGTTTAGCCAATGATGTGGGATAAAAACTTAGAATAATAGTAACAGCTCGAAAACAAGATTTGATTAGTTTTTTCCACTAAAATTAATACTTTCTCATATTACAGAAAAGCAATTTAATGCTAATTACGAAAAATATCTACTTTTCCCATTAGCATAGAAATAGCTTACTTAGCTAAATCAGTTTAGTGTCGAATATAATTTGAATTTTATAACAGTAAATTTGAATTTTTCTGACCTCTGAAATATTCCGAAACTAAAAGATAACTTAATTTCTTCAGGAAAGCATACTATAAGCATTTTCGTAATTAAGTTAACAAAACCGAAAATCTTCTACAGAAGTTAGTCTCAAATATTATTTTTTTTTTTAAATGTAAGTTGTCATATAAATAATGAATTTATTCAAATAAGGGTACATAACCTTCAGCTATTTAATGTGTTCAGTTCATGTAATGAAATATTTCTTCGTTATTATATTTTCTTTTGGTATCTTCATTCAATAAACCTGAATCATTTTAAATATATACTACATATTTTAACAACCATTAATAATCTGAAAGGCATTAACTTCAATTCTAGTGAAGAAATTTTATTCAGTGACACAATGAAATGAATCAAAAGTTTTTGTGAGTCAAAATTCTGTAGAAATCTATTTTTCCAAAGCAATGCAAATTCAAAATAGCGGCTGTACAGCTTTTTTTTATATATTAAGCTTTTTATTACAAACATTTGGATGAAAAACTATTTTTTTCCTCGATTATATAGATGAATATCTACAAAAATACATTCAATTTTTATGCCAATTTTTCAAAACTAGCACTTTTGAAAAAAATAATAACATGCATAATTCCCAAAACAAATAATCAAAAAATTGCTCATGAGTTTTTAAAAAAATCGTACAATAAAATGAAATCCTGCGTAAGGGGAGAAATTTTAAAAATGCAGTTTAACCTCTGAAGGCCCAGCGTCCAATTTATTGGATAACATTTTACTCAATTACACAACACTTAATAATATTTTATCGTTTGTTCCCTTTTATGTTTGTGTGCCTTCACAAAGCTGTTGGGTACTCAAGAAGTGAAGTGATGATGTCTAACCATGTGATTTAAATCAGAATTAATTGGATACGAGTAAGCGACGTCAGGCGTGTGCGTCGAACCTGATTGGCTTCTGAATCGACAAATGCCGCAATTTTACCAATGATGACGTCACTTGCAAGTATCCAATTGTCTGTGTAAAAATATAATTGGTTCTAACTCTCGCTGGTCGGAATCCTTTATTGCAATGAAAAATTATAAGAAAGGTAAGAAATTTTATTTAAGTAATCTTTATCAGATTTTATTTAAGTAATCTTAAGTAATCGAAGTTTTGTGCCAACTATATATCTTATTATTTGAGTTTTGTAGGTTTTGTTTTGTCAAAAATGAGAAGAAATATACTTCAATGTGAAAAAAAGGACAAAAATTACAATTTTTCATTTTTAATGCAATAATTAGACGGTAATATGTAAAATATTCTTTTTCTAAAGAATTTATGAGTTTAGTTTCTTCTAAGCTGCATGTTTAAGTAAAATTCAGATTTTTCTACATCAATTAAAGATTGGTTTTCAGCAGGTTAAATCTGTGAAAATTTGTCCGAGTTATATGTTCAAATGACTTAAAAACTGTAATAATTAGAAAGCAATATGTTAAATATTCTTTTTTAAAAGAATTCATGAGTTTACTTTCTTCTAAGCTACGTATTTAAGTAAAAATCAGATTTTTTTTACATCAATTAAAGATTAGTTTTCAGCAGGTTAAATCTGTGAAAATTTGTCCGAGTTATATGTTCGAATGACTTAAAAACTGTAATAATTATAAAGCAATATGTTAAATATTCTTTTTTAAAAGAATTCATGAGTTTACTTTCTTCTAAGCTACGTATTTAAGTAAGAATCGGATTTTTTTTACATCAATTAAAGATTGGTTTTCAGCAGGTTAAATCTGTGAAAATTTGTCCAAGCTATATGTTCGAATGACTTAAAAGCTGTAGCATTCAAAAAAATGCTTTTAAAGTTTTTTTTTTTAAAGGTACAGGCAATGGATTAAGAGGGACTGAGCAAAAACTCAAACTAGTCATGAATATATTAAAAACAAAATATGATAAGCTTTAGAAAAATGCTAAGAATTGTTCTATATAATAGCGAGTTACACTGAAACGCTTTCTTTTAACTGTGAAATCTTTCATTTTTCAAACTTAAGGTCCAAAAGGCATTTTTTAAAAGATATTGTTGTTTATTGACGTTATTATTATAAATATTTATTCAGTCACATTCAAAAGAAGTGCATATAATTTCAATTTAAAAATACTTTGTAAGAAGAAGATACGTGCTTTCCAATTTTTATTGAATATACTACGATCTCACATTCTCATTTAAAATTGTTTTTTTTTAAACCGTATCATATTTATCCCAACAATTTCTCAATATTTTCCCCAGTTTACCTACAATAAAATACTCTGAAAAAAGAGGAATATAAATTCCAAACTTGAAAAAGCATCTTATTCCAAATTTTGTTCCGTTCCTTTTCAAAATTCTATTTACTAGCAATCTTTTTGCACTTTTCGGAGCAAAAGCGATACGTGCCCGACTATGAATAATAAAATGGTAAAAAATACATTATCGATTTCTTTTCGGATGTTGTAATATATAACCGTGAACGGAATATTTTTTCTTCGCTGCTCCTAATAAAATATCATTATATTTATCAATATTAAACCTTGAAATTAACTTACAAAGTATACTTTCAGAAAACTTAAAATGAGTATAGAATATTCTTAATATGAAAACGTGCCACCTAGGTTATTAATTATAATAAATAATTGATTTATTGTTATTAGTATTATATATTAATATATTTTCAATTAAAATAACAGATATTTTGAAATTTTGAACTTCATTTGGATGTTACTAACAGACATAGAAATTACAAATTCAGAATGGTCTTCTTAAAATTTCTATTTATATAGGTAAGTGAAAATACACTGCTGGACGGATCACAAATTGCAATGTAGCATAACATTAAGTGAGACATGAGGCCTAGTAGGATAAAATATAGTTGCCACACTGTTCAGACATTAGAATAAAGAATATTCATTGTTCTGGAAAGTACAAAAGCTATGAAACATCTGAAAGAAAGAAAAAATTTCATTTGATGCTGCGTACGGAAAAATGGAACAATGCATCCAAATGTCAGCAGGCAACTTGAAGAAAGGTGTCAGTACGGGATATGTCCTCCATGTAGTGTGATGCAACATTCTACACGTCGTATCATACTTTGCACAACATTATCCAGCAGCTGTCGAGGCGATTTATCCCATTCCTCTGTCAGTGCACGGATGAGGGTGTTCTTGTTTGTCGGAGGATAGTTCAGACATAGAAATTACAAATTCAGAATGGTCTTCTTAAAATTTCTATTTATATAGGTAAGTGAAAATACACTGCTGGACAATTGCTAAGGACGGATCACAAATTGCAATGTAGCATAACATTAAGGGAGACATGAGGCCTAGTAGGATAAAATATAGTTGCCACACTGTTCAGACATTAGAATAAAGAATATTCATTGTTCTGGAAAGTACAAAAGCTATGAAACAACTGAAAGAAGAAAAAAATTTCATTTGATGCTGCGTACGGAAAAATTGAACAATGCATCCAAATGTCAGCAGGCAACTTGAAGAAAGGTGTCAGTACGGGATATGTCCACTGTGGATTGAATGCAACATTCTACACGTCGTATCATACTTTGCACAACATTATCCAGCAGCTGTCGAGGCGATTTGTCCCATTCCTCTGTCAGTGCACGGATGAGGGTGTTCTTGTTTGTCGGAGGATAGTTCAGACATAGAAATTACAAATTCAGAATGGTCATCTTAAAATTTCTATTTATATAGGTAAGTGAAAATAGTAGTTACAACAGATCACAAACAATTTCACTAAAGTATTATTAATTATAACAACCTAAAATATTTTATATTTAAAGTTATGAACTGTAAAAAAATGTCAGCAAAAATTTCAAACTGCAATATTTTATTTTTTTATAATGAAAGAAAAAGCTTTTGAATCATTAAAATTGGTACAAAATTTGAACGAAATTGGTCGAATAGTTTCTGAGCTATCAAATTTTTAAAAAGCCGTATACTTAAATTTTTATTTCTCAAGATTTATCGACCGATTTAGTACACATTTTGAAGTTTTCCATTAAAATTACATTCTTAAAAATTATGTTGAAATTTGTATACCTTACAATCAAAATTTTTTCGATTACTGTTAAATAAAAGATAAATAACTATTAAAAATCATTTTTGTCTAGATAAACGAATTTTATAATTGTGAGTAAAAAATTTTCGATTCGGTGGAAATGTTCTCGAGATACAGCGAAATACGCATAAAGTAAAATTAGCATTTAGGGGTCCAAACTTTCGACAACTCTCCTGCCTAAACTGTTAGGAACATATTTTCCAGATTGCTGATACTTCTTATATTTAGAAGGTCAAGAATTCATAGGTATCGGAAGAAAGGCACAATGTTTATTCACTGAAAGAACGTATTTGTGTCTAATTTCAATGTGTCTAATTAACACAATTAAGATTAAGAACTCGAAATCTGACCATAGGATCAAAAGTTATTCAGGTTGTTCACGTTTTATTTATTTCATTTCCTCTTTTTTTTTCTTTTCTTTTTTTGCACATTGTTTATCTTGCATTATGTTTCAACACTAAGTCTTTTTTTATGAGTAAAGTATTCGTCCTTCTTCTTTTTTTCTTTTTTTTTTATGTGGGTTTGGATTATTTTTATTACTGAAACTTCCAAATCTGTTAAAATCTGTCCACTAGATAGAAAGTTATTCAGGCTGCTCAAGTTTTATTTTATTTTACTTATTTACTTTTATTTTATTTATTTATTTATTTATTTATTTATTTATTTATTTGTACATTGTTCATTTTGCATTATTTTTCAATCTTCTTAATAGGTAAAGTATTTTGCGTACAGTCCCTTTTTCTCTTCTTTTTTTCGTGGGTTTGAACCATTTTTATTACAGAACCTTTGTGCCACTTGGAAAAATTATTTTTGTGCTTATTCTATGGCAAAACCTCAAAGATTATTTATTCCAGAGCCAAATATAATTTCAAAAGTTGAAAATGTAGCTCAAAAGCTATTTATTTCAAGAACCGCATCAAATATTTCAAAATTTAAGGTTTTTAATTTCATCCTTTCAATTAATTCTATTTTATATCCCATTAAGCGAGAGTTTCCAGAAGAAACTCTAATATAATCTCTAATAACTTGATAACTCGATGAGCATTTGGATAGATTAACAAGGAAGTTTTACTTAAGTGTATTTCAAGTTCCAATTATTTATGCAAAACTCATTCTAATGTAAAATGTTTATGAAAAACTCATTCTAGAACTCACGTCTTTAAATCTAAAATTTTAGCAAAAATGAGGGGGAGTAACAGATTGATATATAAATTTCATTTTCTTTTGAATTACAAGAAACAATTGAATTAAAAAGGAATTAGCAAATAATAAATGTCTTTTTTTTAAATCATGCTTGGCAATATTTATTTCACTCCTTAAGTCTTTTATTTTCTGCCCACAATCATCTGATCTTATACTGGTCCCACATCTGATCTTATACATTTGATCGTAAAAACACGGTTCCCTGTAGAAGAACGAAATCAAGCATCACTGGTTGCGATCAGTAAGCGGGTGGGTGACCATTTTGATCAGCCTGCATAAGGACTGAAGGTGTGCGGTATCAGTCCTCGTTAAACTGTTCTACCGTAAAGTGCTCGACTTTACGCGGAGGTCTTCGGGCTACCAAAGCAGGGTAGCCATCCTCTCCTCAGAGGATCAATATTGCGACGGCATGTCTTCGGATCATCTCCATGGATGTTTCCCAGGCAGTCGCCAATAGCCCATTGTGCAGCCCCAGTTCGACTTCAATTGAGTGCCTACCTACCAGATCTTATACTGCAACTTATTTTACATTGTAAATGCATGTGTTTTTTGTTTGCTTTTTTCCCTAATGAGAAAACAAAAAAAAATGCTACTAATAATTATTATTTAAATTTTAATTGTCATTTAAAAATGTGATAAAATTTGAAGCATGAAAAACAGTTATCAAAAACTCACTGTAGCGACAATCATGAGATTATTTCTCAAAAATAAATTGCTCATGCACAGTTCTGGTAATGGACTGCGAAACATTTTTCAGAAAGATCCAAAAGCTGCTGAAAAATTTATAAGATTAGTTGCTTTTGTAGCTTATCAATTTTAATCAAACAAGAATATTTTAGTTGAGGTACCTGAATCAATCTTGTCTTCAAAGAAATTTAAATCATGAAGAAAAAAGTAATTTTTTTTCCATGATACTAAGTTGATGATCAAACAAACAAAAAAAATTTTATTCAGTAAATCTAATTTTTTAAGTAATCATATTTTATTTTGACCTTATGAAAAAATCTCAAAGTAGAGAAAATCAGGTATTGGCACTTAACGCAAAAAATATCACTGTAGGAAATATTAAACAAGTGTATATAGGGCAAATGTAATATCGGGCAGTTGTCCTTAACCTTAAAAAAACATTCGTACATGTAACAGCAGGCAATAGCACTTAACTTTAGAAAACAATGTAAGGAATACCGGATAAATGAATACCGAGCAGTGGGACCTAACATTAAAAAACATTTGTTATGGGAGTATTGGTCAGGGGCACTTAACATGAAAAAAAGAACAATTTGAGAAATACCGATCAAATATATATACCAGGCAATGATCCTGTTCCATAAATAATCATCACCGAATATGAGATAGATAACTATAGCGACGACACGGGCAAGTAAATCATGTCAAATTTGTTTATGCTGAGGCTCCTCTATATATTGGTATATATAGAGGAGCCTGTATATATATATATANTAAAGTGATACTTACACAATCAATACTTAGTAGGATAACCCTTATTTTTTAAGACAGCTTCACAGCGTCTTTTCATCGACTGAACGAGTGTTGGGAGTTTATCTTTCGTAATCATATGGTGCCAAGAATCAATTATAGCTTCAATAAGTTGTCCTTTATTGGATGGACGTTTTTTTCGTACAAGAATTTTCAAACGTCGCCACAATTTGTCAATTGGATTGAGATCAGGCCTGTTTCCTGGCCATGGTAATATATCTATGGCTTTATTTTGAAACCATGCTTTGCATAATTTTGCTGTGTGGCATGGAGCTGTATCCTGCTGAAAAATAAATGGTGCGTTGTTGAGGAAGATATCCCTGATGGAAGGTATCAATTTTGGTTTCATGCAGTTTCGATGTATTTTTTGGCATTCAGGATGCCATCAATCACTTGAATTCGGCCCACACCATCTGCAGACATACGTGCCCAAATCATGACATTTGTTGGGTTTTTTGTATCTAACCAGATCGGAAAATATTTGTCCGTATCAACAACCTGTAATGAAACGATATATTTCTTAATTACCCAGTAGAAAATGATAATTAATCAAATTCTGGCAGTTTATTTTTATAAGTAATAAATTCGAAACAGCAAACATGAATTTACAGCGACTGTCGAGGAAGAATCATAATGGAATACCTCCAAGTGACGTAGTGTTGGTATCTCGATTGGTTGATGAAACATGGCATTTGTTCACATTAGCTACTGTTTTTTCCATTTTATTTCAAGTAAGCCAAGCCTGTCAAGTATCAATTCTCTTAAGTAACACATTCTAAATTCTTTCTCAAAGATTCTTTCTCAAAGATTTCAATTCTTTCATTATATATATATTTACACAGAGACTTAGCACAAAGACAGGCATGAAGTCACGTGAAGCACAAACAAACTAATTATGCAACGAAGTTGCCAGGTACGCAAAACAAAAATATATCATGGTTACAATAAACTACTCAAACAAATAATAAATCTAAGTTAAATAAAAGAAGTAGGCGAGAAGGAATTATATTTCAAAAAATTCGATGTGCGATGTGGTTCTGTATTGTTTAACTTATAGTTAATTAATGTTCTAACTTGTGCAGAGAAACTTAGCTCAACTTTAAAACGCAATTTTGACGATAAAGATTAACTGGCGCTGACGTCATAGGTCTTATGTGTGGGTATAGGAGATCTTCTTCTTGAAATGCAAGTATGCAATTTTGGATTTCAATCTGGGAATTATTTTATAAATGCTATTAAGTAATTCGAAATCTTTACATCTTTTAATCAAAAACTAGCAGACCACTGTTCAATCAGCGGATTATTTTAAAATTATCGAGGAGTGTTTCTAACACATAACCAAGTTTTTATTTTCTTACACGTTTGATTTGCCTTCATCACCGCCATTAAATGGAGAAAATCTGCTTTGTGATTGGTCAGAAATTGCTCTATCGGAATTTGCCTTCAAAGATATCGTGCTGGTCACGTCACAAGAAATGTTCGTAACGTTAAAGTTGAATCAGGAAACAGACATTCTTCGAATAAATCTAGCAAAAACCAGTAGTTTGATCGAACTGCGTTTGAGTTGCACAAGGGTCATAGTGGTCAAGGTCATGGATCAAAGGTCAGAGTGTGATCCAACCCAAATTTTCAAATTAAAAAAAAAAATTATTTCTTTATTTTTTGCAGTAAGTACATGATTTGCTTCAATTTTTCGCCTTTCATTTTTTTAATTATCAAGTCCATTGAATTTTTACTGCGTTTCACGCAAGTCAATTATTGGATATTTTATATTGATCCTTCGTTTTCTAGTATCTGTCTTTCGCAATGAATGGTCTACTAGATTCTACCTTATACATATTTCGTTCAGTTTGACTTTCAGATAAGTAGGACACAAAATCATGTTTTTTTTTGTTTGTTTTTTTAAATGGGGAGCACTTTAGTTAGTTGAATTGTCTATGAGTTCATTTCTCGCTTGAATTCATTACAAAATGTTATCCCCAAATGTATGTTCTTGTGTTCATTCTCGTTAGATTAGGTCAGTTATGCCACATTGCATGCTAAATTCAACATTCTGTTGCAGGAAAAAACTTAATGCGATGAAATGCGTGAGAGATTACATGAGTTACTGCATGTCTAACGAAAAAGCTGCACTCTTCAATCTAGCTGCTGGTGGCAGACTGAAAATACTTGAAGATCTATGCACAGATGGGACAGAATTCAATACAGGTAGACAGTATATTAATACTCATAAGTGGCGTCTCTCTTTTCGAACGAACTCATCTCTCCAAGGTGTGGAGACCCAGGGAAAATATTGTAAATATTTTTTTTAAATAAATTTTCACGAATAATCGAATGCTGGATACTTATGCAACTGAAAAGTATCTTTTGAGGCCAGCAAAATATTGGCGCTTGAAATGGACTACAGCTGGCACATAGCAGAACTCATTACTTAAGGTAACACTAGGCATGCTTTCACTGTAGCGTGTGGACAACCAATGGAGTACTTTAATTTATATCTTATTTTCCAAACCGATTAAAAAATTTTAAGCTTGGGAACTAGATGGAACTCAAAACTGCACTGAACATAGTGCTTAATTTAAGCATTGCGTAAATTTTAAAATATACTTTTGATAGCCTAAACGTGTAACCGGTTTTCTCCCCAGATGGCGTATTCGAGTGTTGCGATCGCGAATCGGATCTTCATCTCACCAGAATTTAAAAAAATTATAGCAAGTAGTATTTCAGAATTTCTGTTCAATTTTCGAAAATTACGCCTATATAATATTCAAATTTGCTCTATTTGGACTCGATAACGGTTTGTCAGATTTTGTTCAATTTTTTTTCTTTCGCAAATTTTCTATGATATAATCTTTAAACAAAAAATTCAAAAATATATGTGTATATGGAGGGTTGGCTGTAAATGGATTGTTGAAATTCGGAAATTGTGCTTAATATAAAAAGTAACGCCTACTTTCTACTCGAAGATTTACCTGGCATATAGATAGAACAGCATAGACAGGATAAAGATAATCTGTGTAAAAGGGCTATACGTAGTGAGTAAAATCTTATTTTTCTAAAGTTAGTTCACGTGATTCCATGACATACCTAGGATGGTAGACTAAATGTAAACAATAACAAACTTCGGGCCGGGATAGCCTGGTTGGTAGGACACTGGACCCATGTCCAAGAGGTCGTGAGTTCGAATGCAGCCGGCTGAAGACTTTCCGTGTAGTGAATGGTAATTGATGCACGTTAAATCTGTCGAGTCTCCATGTTCCCATAACAAATCATACCTCGGGGGTGCTGCTCCAGGAGTTTCCTTGTCTTCTGGATTGGTTCAAAATTACAAGACTACGGAGTTGAACATTAGTAGTCGTAAACCCAAAATTGGATCGGCTGTTCAACGACGGTTGCAAAATAACAACTTTCTAAAACTGGAAGAAGTTTCGAAAATTTCCAGTATATCTCTCCGCTTATGTTATGTTTACGAGACGATGTATGAGCAGGCTTGATATTCTAGAAAGTTTTATTATTGTGATTTTTTTTTTGCAAAATTTATGCAAAATTTTACTATTTACAAGAGTTTTTTTGAAAAATATCGCGGATTGTTATTGTTTGGGTATCATCACAGCATGCTTGCGAGATCGTCTGAATCTATTAATTTATTTCGTTGAAGAGGTTAAATTAGCAGAACGTGTAATGCTGTGAACACTACAAATATAATGATATTGAATGCCATGCTTTTCCAAGCTCAGGCGTGAAAATCTATCGGAAGTAATTACCTGGAAGTCTTACGACAAATTTTCGCTTTGAAACTAAGACCGTGGTAACTCAAAAAGGCAAGTTTTTCAGGAGAGCGATTTCTAACTTTTCAGGAAATTCCACCGCAGCTTGACTCGAAGCTATGGCGACTATTGCAAAATAGTTTACATTAAAAAAACCCTGTTTCTTTACATTTTTCAATGAACCAGGCCTGATCCTTGTAGCATTTCTAATTTTGTGATAATTTCGAAATAAGTTAAGGTACGTTGAGTTGCAACACTTTTCTCTGAAACTTTTATTAAAAGTGGAGAGTTATTTCAAAATACAACGATGTCCTTCAAAGTATCCTCCCGAATATTATATATTTCATTTCAAATTTTGACATACAACAGTGTAGGGAAGAAATGCGACTTATCTCTTACAAGGTTTTGTTTCAAATGACGCAATGCTACACTATTCCCTAAAACCAAGAGGGCGAATCGCGGCAATGCGATAGCGATTTATCTGCTCTCTAAATTAATTTTATGGAACTATGAAGATAACACGTTGTTTCTCTGAAAGGGTGATTTTTTTTTACACAAAAATCTCATTTTTCGATTTTTTTGAGTTACTACGGTTTAGTTTCAAAGCGACGATATGTTCTAAGCTTCACATGGTCTACCATCCATAAAGTACTCTGTGCGACTCCATTTTCTAGCATAAGTCGCATTTCTGAAAAAAAATTTCTGTAATTTCATATTTTTTATAATATAACGTAATTTATATTAATTTTTGATAAATTACATTTATTACTTAAAAAAGTACATGCATTTGTCTTAATCTGCTGTCACAAAAAAAAATTATTTTCCTTGTTGCAGTATGATCAATGATAAAAAGTTTCTTTTTTTTCAGCAATGTGACCAAAAGGAATACTTTGAAGAATTACTTTAGATTTTAATAATAAATTTGTTTCAGTTTACTTGAACAACATAGACTGTTGGCCAAAAACCAAAAGTGATCTTGAATATTGTCAATCAAAATTTACGGATACTCTATATAAAATCAACTATGAAGTGGATCTTAGCCTGAAATCTTTCCACACCTGTTGGTACGTTATTATTATTACTATGTACGTTGCTTGGTAAAAACCTTGATGCTTGGCATGGTGCATTTACACAAAGAGAAAAACAAAGATTTTACCCTGAACAACTTTTTTTCTGATGACGGGATTTTCACAAATTAAATGCTGGAGTTAATGGTTCAAAAGATTAACCCCAAATATGATAATTAATTTGTGTTTAACTAGTAGTTAAGTTGAAGCAGGGTTAGCTTGGTTGGTAAGGGGCTGAATTCACGCGTGTGAGAACGGGAGTTCGAATGCAGCCGACTGAAGACTTCCCGTGTAGTAAATGGTGACAGGTGCACGTTAAATTTGCCAGATCACAAAATCCTCCATAGCAAATTAAACTTCTGGGGGTGCTGATTTTGATTTTGATGGTTCTCTTGTTTAGGTCAAAATTACGATCTGTGGATGAATGAATGAATGTATGAATGGGTTCGCCCTACAAAAGCGTGTGACATATGTTTGTGGCAGAAGTTGAATTCTTGGCTATGGATGGCGCCACAACAAAACAAGACCAATCGCACCCCCTTTCTCTTAATGAACCTGTCTTACTGGCCAATGAGAACAATCACAGTCGTTAAGTTACAGAATCAGACAGAAAAGTATACCTTCTCTGAATAAACTTACCTTATTTGCTGTATTTTTGTTTTTAATACCAAAATATAAAGAATGTGGGAGAGGTAGTTTTAATCTAAAATAGATGGTTCAAATAGTTTAGGCATAATATCTCTCCAAATTCGATCTTGAACCATCCTAAAAATTACGTGAAAGAACATTTTTTTTAAAGTTAACCACGGCAGTTGATTGTATTCACCATTGACCCTAACTCTCAGTCACAGGTTTTATGAGAGCAACTCCAGGTTAAATTCCAAAATTTCATTTCACCGTGGACGGAACTGCTAGTTACGGCAACCCAGAGTTAACTAACTTTAACCTGAAGATATTCTCAGTTTTGAGTAACCGCGGATGCGCAGTAGGCGATTGTTTATTTATTTATGTTTTCAAAAATAACACTTTTGATGTTCGGTTGCTTCTTTTATGTTCAATGAGGTCACTTTTGAAGATGTAACTATAATTAATTTATATCAAATAAATGCTAATTAATAAAATGAAAATTAAATAACACTTTTGATGTTCGATTACTTTTTTTTATGTTTAATGAGGACAATTTTCTTACTAGATGCAACTATAATTAATTTATATCAAATAAATGATGAATTAATAAAAGGAAAGTTAAATTTTCCTGAGTTAATATCTTCTATAGAAGATATTGCATATATTTCTCAAATTATTATTAGCAGTCGTTGCAGCACTTAAATAATTTTTAACTGGAAAAAAAATTGTGGATAATATAGAATGTGGCCACAATAATTCAACTGAATAGTGTAAGTAATAGGATTCTAAATAATTCAACTAATTTTTATTTATTTTTTTAAAAGGACAAAAAACAATCGATGCTTGAAAGAAAAAGAAAATTTAAGAAAGAAGTATACAATTCATAAAATGATTATAGATTTTGATAATATCTATCGAGATGATAGATCTTTCCCAAAATTAAGAAATAGTTTAGAGATGAACAGGCGAATTACTGTGCAATATTTAGATATGAAGATAACGAATAGCATTTAAAAAAAATTTTTATCCATAAAATAAAACTATTAATAGAATTAAAAACATATACATTATTTTGAATATATATTTAAAAATTATGCTGAAATGAATATTATGTAATCAGTACAAATTTTGATCTGAGGTAACATTTAAAGTACACAATAATCTGCATTAAATAACTTTGCAAATTAGGAAATTTGGAATTTTATAACCATAAAATAATCTGCTGAACATTTGGAAAAAATAGGATTATCTGGAAGAGATATTAATTGCTTAAAACTATATGAAGTTAAAATACCCGTCTTTAGTTGTCTTTTTTAATATATGGCCTGGCTACTAAATTACATCTGGAGCATATATACAACTGATATATTTCCATTGACAATTATTTAAATAATTAAATTTTTAATTGCATGATTTTTTTTTTTAATTTTGAAAGCTTTGGAATATTTGTTCAGATTATGACATATGCCAAATTTTTTTTATCTTATTCACTGTGATTCTCTCTATTATCAGCAGTTGGCAGCACAATAATAGTCATTTATGACTTCTGAATAATAAGAATGTATTGTTTTATGCTTATCTGAGCTGAAAAATTTATTTTGTTCTAGTTCATTTAAAGTGTTTTAAAAAAGAAAATTCTTCACAATGATTTTATTTAACGATAATATGTTATGAAGGGGAAAAAAAGATTAAAAATGTGAATAAGGATGAGAATGATGTTAAGATAATCCCCTTGATCGTTGTGTAAAATTAAAGTATTAAATAGTTGTGTGAAATAAAAGTCGCTCATGGGCTGCAATAGCGGCACAACTCAAAAAACACGCGTTTCGGACTAAGAACAGGACTAAATATGAAAATACACATTCTTTCAGCAGCAATACTAGCACAACTTATAATTCAACTTGAAGGTAATCTTCGTTTAAGCAAAAGAAAGCATTTCTTATGCATTTTGTTTAGCAATGAAAACTTTAAACCCACTTGTCTCAAGACTTGATTTTTTGACTTGTGCCGCTATTGCAGCCCATGAGCGAAGTATTCTTAATTGAATTTCAGTAATATTTCTATGTTTGCGTGCGGCCTTATGATATCCATAATAATAAAATATCTTAATTCATAATTATAAAATTCAGATCCTTTTGCTCATCAATGCAAGTCAGCTGGAAAAACGAAACTTCCTAGCAATTCAGTTAGGAAACATCTTTTTCATTTGTCCAGTAAAATGGTGATACAAATTTAATTACTCAATGCAATCCTTTTTTTTCTTCTTCTTCTTTCAATAGAAAAATTGTTTTAAAAATGGCAACGAAAGTTGGAAACAAACACTAGTAATAAGGCTTTACATCTATCTAATACCGGAGTGCAAGTTAACAGCAAGCAAAGAAGCCCGCAGTTACAAAACTGAGGGTCAAAAAATAATGAAGAATACACTTTTTGACTCGTGGTCAATGTTTCCAAACCCAGATTTCAGAACTGTGAGTTTCGCGTTAGGTCAGAGTCAATGGTGAATTCATCTAACGGCCGAATTCACTATGGAAACTATCATTCAGTCACAGTTAGAAATAGGTTTTATGAGAGCAACTCCAGGTTAGATTCTAAAATTTCATTTCCCCATGATGTCCGTAACTGCGTGTTAGTTGGATCCAGAGTTAATTAACTTTAACCTGAAGATTTCTCTGGTTTGAGTAACCGCGGATGCACGATAGGCGATTTTTCATTTATTTATGTTTTCAAATATAGCACTTTTGATGTTCGGTTGTTGTTGTTTTTTTATGTTCAGTGTGGACAATTTTTTTTTAACTTGATGATTAATTAATTTATATCAAATAAATGCTTATTAATAAAATGAGAATTGAATTTTCCTGAGTTAATATGTTCTATAAAAAATATTATATATATTTCTCAAATTATTATTAGCAGAAAATTAAATAACGGTGAGTGACATGATTCATTCCGCGTATGAGCGTGACAGAAAATTAAATAATGGTGAGTGACTGATTCATTCCGCGTATGAGCGTGACAGAAAATTAAATAACTGTGAGTGACTGATTCATTCCGCATATGAGCGTGACAGAAAATTAAGTAACGGTGAGTGACATGATTTATTCCGCGTATGAGCGTGACAGATAATTAAATAACGGTGAGTGACATGATTCATTCTGCGTATGAGCGTGACAGAAAATTAAATAATGGTGAGTGACTGATTCATTCCGCGTATGAGCGTGACAGATAATTAAATAACGGTGAGTGACATGATTCATTCCGCGGATGAGCGTGACAGAAAATTAGATAACGGTGAATGACATGATTCATTCGTTTCACAAAAAAGGATTGCCACTAGTATTTGATGCGTTTTTCTCGAAACTCCAGTAAATCTACAGTTTTAACTCCTAAAACTTCGTGGAAAAAAAATTTCAAAAAAGAAAAACATGTCTAATTGTTTTCGATAAAGCACATATCTTAAAAATTTCAAGAAAATCTAAATGTCAAACATCCAAATATGTCTAATTTGAACTATTTTTTTTTAAAAATTAAAAATAAACAAGATTAAAAAAATCTATTGGAATATCTGTGATAGAACCTCCTCGATCGGACAGTTAGCGACGTGGATCCTCAATCGCGCAATCTAGGTAGCTGGTCGCGAAATTGGAGCAACGCCTCCTAGAGGAGAGAGGGGCCTCAACCAACACCGCCTAAAAGAAGGAAGGCCTCAGCACGGATCAATTTAGTAGTCCGATCTAGCGAAGTTAACTGCGCAGTAGATGAAAAATAAGAAGGATGTCATTTCGTTAAGGGTACTAAGCTGTGCAGTGGTTGAAAATACGAAATATGTCATTTCGTTCGGACTACTAAGGAATAATTATGGTAACCCGTGCTGAGACCTGCTTTTATCTAGGATGTGTTGCCTCAACATGGATCAATTTAGTAGTCTGAAGTAACGAACATAAACTGTGCAGTGGAGGTTAATAAGAAAGATGCCACTGCGTTCGGGATACTAAGCTACGCAGTAGTGGATAATTCGAAAGATGTCATTATTTTTAAACATTAAAGGATCAAATTTCTTGTTCATGGTAACCCTTGCTTAGGCTTTCTCTCTTCTAGGAGGTATTTTATAGCGGTCGTTGAACTGCTGACCCTATGTTTGGGTTTCTGACTACTAATGTTCAACTTCATAGCCCTAGAAGTTTAGAACTCAATCCAGAAGACAAGGGAACTCCTGGATCAAGTATTGGAAGAAATTTGCCTTCGTGGAGAATTTTTTTTATGGAACTAGTCCGTCTTTGTATTACATGGAGAGAAAAATCTCCCACTGTTAGCCTTACGGCAAGGGGACTCTAACCCATGATCCGTCTACCACTGAGGGTATTCTACGTCAGCACTGTGGTCGGTGCGTGCCGGATGAGGAATTCGCATCAACCAGCCATCACTGGGATTAGAACCCGGTTTACCTCATTAGAAGGCGGACGCTCTATCCCCTGAGCTACCACGGCTGCCCCAGGAATTATTGCCCAGAGACGGCATGGATCTACACCTATTAAACACTTTCGAGAACCTAATTAACTCTCTTCCTGCTCATCTCGCAGCCGTCCGCTCTACGAAAAATGTTTATTCTGGTTTTTGATCGTTGTTCAGGCTAATGTGACTGGACTATGTAGAATCAGGTGGAAAACTTCTGATTTTTAAAAATATGCATGAATTATTTAAAATAAGGTACATGCACAAATAGTCACGTTGATATAACGAAGGAAGAAAACATTACGGCAAGCAATAACATATTAGCTGCTTTTTAATATTTTTTTAAAATCAAAATTTACTGTATAAAAGATTAATAAAAAAAAGAGTGTCTTTTTTCAATTTAAAATTTATTTGATCACTTGATATTTTTCCAACTTTCAGTGGTTTTGAATGGTTGAAAATGTGCACAATAACATCAGTTGAATTGAAATGTAACCAGGACGCAAAAGGTTTTATGGAAAAACTTACCACTATTTCGGGAGGCGAAGAATACAGAACGTTATGCGGCAAATCAACAGAGGGGCCATTCACAAATTGCTTTGGGCTGTATGGAGAAGAGAACCTGGAAAAAGAAGATCTCGTTATGATATTCTCGACTGGCAGCACTGCACGCATTGCGTCATTTGTTGTACTCTTCGTCCCTTTCATTCTCACAAAACTAAACGATTATGTAACACTTTATTAATGTTATCGTTAATTTTGTCTACATCTAAATATTGTTTTAACAAGTTCAGGCGACGTGATTCTCCCTTCATGACCCACAGTATCATATACGAAACAAGTCTTACCAGCGACCCATCGTCAAACAAACTTGATTTAGAAAGGTAAAAATTAAACAGGCTGTGATATTTACCCTTCTAATTTAATCGATTAGAATAGCTTAGGTGACAATTAAAATTATTTTAACAGTTAAAGGTAAGAACAAAAGAAACTAAAATGTCTGTTTTTGTTAGATATAGGAACTAATTTTTTTCCTGATGTGTATTTTATTGATAATAATTTTATGGACAGTCGAGAGTAATTCTACAATTTATTACTATGGATTTCAAAGTCCTGTAGAATGAAATGAGATTTAGAATCGTTCTAAATAATGAAAACATTTGAAATGCCAAATCGCCTTTTTCACTCTGTGGATAACAAAAAGCAGTTTTTTGTGAACAAGTTCTTGGTGTCTCTTAATTGTTACCTCGTTTAATAAACAATAATGAAATTCCAATAAAAACAATTGCAAGAGATTCGCGTATGATTCAAAGCTGTGGCATTTAAAACTATGGCATATGATTCAAGGTGATTTGCTCTGCGCAAAACTGTGGAACTCTGAGCAAAAAATTCGGTATATTTATTCTGTATATTCGGTATCGATTTTGATGAATTCAGAGATGAAGAATGCAGCTTATTTTTATTATAATCATTAATAATAATATTTAAAAAATTTTTATTGAACTTCGATTCATTATTTAACTTCTTTTAATTAAATTGAATAATTAAAATAAATATAATTTGTAATTTTTAAATAGCGAATATACATTTAGCTTCTTACGGAACTAGTGCAATTAGACTACCATAATGTTAAACAAAAATCTATAAAATTATTTTTTATTGAATGAACCTATTGTTGCAAGATCACATATTCATTATTAAATTCCATCAATAAATTTCTTCAAATTCGCATTCTATCTCCATGATTTTAGTTTGAAGGTAGGCTTAAACAGAAAAAATAGCATTTAACAGTTATAAACACAGTTCTTGCAGCTTTGTCTTAGTAGAACAAATCACGCCAACATAACGTATATACACAGAAGAGTCATTATACATTATGACCACCCTCCATCTATAACAATGGGCTCGCCCAGGTTTTCATGGTTTCTCGCCCAAGAACAATGTTTTCATGGGGCACATTAGGACCCATAATCTTCATAGAACAATCTCTGACGCCTGTAAGCTACTTGAACATAGTTGCAGACCAGGTTCACGCATTCATGGCAACAGTTTTTCCTGCGGGGGTGGTTTTTACCTACAGGATAATGCACCATGTCATAAGGGTCGAATCGTCGAGGAACATTCCAGTGACTTTCAAGTCATGTCTTGGCCCCCAAATTCACCTGACCTTAATCCAATGGAACATTTGTGGTCCTACTCGGAAAACCAAATCCGTGCTGCCACGCTACCCCCTCGCAATGTGAAGGAATTGCAGTTTCAGTTGGTGAGCGCTTGGTACCAGATATCTCAGACTACCTATCAGCACCTACCTATCAGCACCTCAGACTACCTATCAGCATCTCAGACTACCTATCAGCCACAGCGGGTGCTAGCAGTTTTGAGGACTAAAGGTGGTCCTACATGTTATTAGCAGGGTGGTCATAATGCAATGGCTCTTCGGTGTATACGTAGCATGTAAAATAAACGCAAGCATGCGCAGTCGTTTCAATCTTACGTGCGGGAGCGTATAGAAGCTCACGCAAATATACGAATTTGCTTTCTCCAAAGAAGTTGTTTTCGAGATTTGGAAGAATGCAACAAATAGGTAAAAGAATTTAGGTAACTGGCAAATATATAATGAAGTATCCCAAAATATCTAAACCTCACTGGCAAAAATTTTTTTGTTTCAAAGTAACTATTTTAGTTATTAAAAGTAAAAATTTTTACATAAGTTTTTTGGAAATATTTCATTTGTTAAATTTATAATTAGCAAATTCATGAGCTCTTATGAAGTTAAAATTACTTTAATTGTATGAACGACGAAATAACAAATTAATTGCCTTGATCAATTCTTTTATTCAAACTGAACGAAAAAGAAAATAGTTTGAAACTGATATTTATCGCATTAAATGACTATTTTATTTATTTCTCTGAGATTATTTAACTAAATTCACTTGCATTGATAACAGTATTTTACACGTGGCACTCTTTATTATTATAAAAATTGAACTAAAAAAAATCTGTTTTACTATATCACAACTAAATCAAACAACAAAAAAAAACTACTTATAACTCATTTTAAGTACTTTCTTGTGATGATTGCATGTTTCTTTTTTCTTTAAATATTATAAAATTATTATAATGTGCATCATATTTTTGGTTAATAATACTATCTTATAGAATAATTGTTTCAAGATGATAAAATCTCTTTCATGTTAATAAAAAGTACTTTTGTTATGTTAATTGTATACAGATGTTATTTATATATTAAAGTTTCACATAATACATCTAAACTGCGTTGTTTACATTGGGAAACTTTTGTTCAGCTAGCATGATAGGTAAATTTACCTTAGAAATTTTAAGAGCATGATGTGCTTCACAAATTGTCGAATCTTTACTGCAGTTTAAAATTATTATTATTTATCAATTTCCTTGCTTCTAATTTAAATTACTTTGATTTTATCGTAACTTACAATGCTTGTATACTTTTTGTACCTGTAGACCTAAATTATGCAACTTCATGATAAAATAAATTTTATGAATCACAAACGTCCTCTACTTTTTTTTTACTGGTGACATTAATTATAATAACACTTTTTAACATTATAAAATATTTTTTTCTCTAAGATAAGATAAAATATTTTTCAAACTTCCAAATCTTCTTCAAAGTGAATGTTAGTACAACTCAAAAAACCACAACTGTTTGCTTTGTTTTTGAAATTAACAAATTCAAACCGCAATTTTATTTTGACTTTTAAGCTTATATATTGCACAGGTAGTTTTAAGAAAGTTGCTCTTTTAATAAAAGATGTTGAAAAAGCTTACTTTTGTTGAAATTGCTTTTGAACTATTCCAGCACTATTCCCAAGATATTATTACAGCATAATTTGTTATTAGGAAAATGCCTTATTTTGTTAAACAGCAAATACTAGAAATTGAAGTTTGTAAAAAGATTCCGAAGCCGTGCCAATTTAAGAATCATCATCTGATTTTTTTTAAAAATGAAATAAAAAATACACAAGTTTTTAACTTATTTTAATCGAAAAGAGAAATACGCGGTGAGAAGGTTGGCATACTTTTTACAGAAACTGTGAAAACAAATTTTTCCTACATCTTGTCATAAGAGGAGAAGAATGATAGTGCTCCAAGGAACCCACTCAATAATTTCATTATTTTCAGAATTGAAATCTTTTTGACGAAATATATTATTTTTTTAAAAGCTAAAACGAGAAAAAAATTAACGATTATTATTTATCAATGCTTATTCGATTTGTTAATGATAGCGTCATCAAGATTAAGGATATACGATGGAAGCTCAGTTTACTAGTATACTATGAATGAATTTTGTCCCAGACAGACATATTAAAATGATTATTTTAAAACAACATCTATAGAAGAAACCTTCTTAATTTATAATTGTGAACCGCTGTTCTGACCCGGCTTATTTGATGTCAACTGATGACAACACATTTATAAACATCAGCAATAAAATGTGAGAGACCCACAAGCTGAATTATTTTGTCCCAAATTAAAATGATTATTTTAAAACAACATCCATAGAAGAAACCTTCTTAATTTATAATTGTGAACCGCTGTTCTGAACCGGCTTATTTGATGTCAACTGATGACAACACATTTATAAACATCAGCAATAAAATGTGAGAGACCCACAAGCTGAATTATTTTGTCCCACATTAAAATGATTATTTTAAAACAACATCCATAGAAGAAACCTTCTTAATTTATAATTGTGAACCGCTGATTTGATGTCAACTGATGACAACATATTTATAAACATCAGAAATAAAATGTGAGAGACCCACAAGCCGAATTATTTTGTCCCAAGCAGACATGTTAAAATGATTATTTTAAAACAACATCTATAGAAGAAACCTTCTTAATTTATAATTGCGAACCGCTGTTCTGACCCCGCTGATTTGATGTCAACTGATGCCAACACATTTATAAACATCAACAATAAAATGTGAGAGACCCACAAGCTGAATTATTTTGTCCCAGAGAGACACATTAAAATGATTATTTTAAAACAACATCAATAGAAGAAACCTTCTTAATTTATATTTGTGAACCGCTGTTCTGACACCGTCGATTTGATGTCAACTGATGACAACACATTTATAAACATCGGCAATAAAATGTGAGAGACCCACAAGCTGAATTATTTTGTCCCAGATTAAAATGATTATTTTAAAATAACATCCATAGAAAAAACCTTCTTGATTTATAATTGTGAACCGCTGATTTGATGTCAACTGATGACAACACATTTATAAACATCGGCAATAAAATGCGAGAGACCCACAAGCCGAATTATTTTGTCCCAGACAGACAAATTAATATTATTATTTTAAAACAACATCAACAGAAGAAATCTCGACCTTCCTAATTTTTTAATTGGGTGAGTTATCAATTTGTCCTTTAATAATTAGCTAATCATTACACAGAAAGCATGGGTAAAAACAAATAAGAGAAAAAAGATTTGTACATGAAGAAAAAAAAACGTTTAAATATTTGTTTTTACACGCAGAAACGAACGCAGAAGACGATTTTGCTCACTTGTTTCTCGTCGTTGGTAGCGCAATGTTGTCAGTTTATTGGATTAGTTTATTGTGTGCAGTTATTGGTAAGAAATTTGTTTATTATAATTCAATCTGGGTTTTTTAATAATAGAATTGAATTTCGGGTTTTACTATTAAATAAACGGTCGCTGTAAATTTTCAGACAAGCTGTAGACAAACTTTTTAGACTATGCTTGTTTTTAAAATTTTTATTTTCTTCTTCTCCTTGTGCATCAAAAACTCTTTTTTTGGGGGGGGGGGATTAGACTTAGAGCCTTTTTTTTAAATCATGAGGTCCTTTCTTCACAAAAACGATTTATATCATTTATATAATTTCAGAGATAAAATAAATATACTTATGCCTTAGCTTTGGCGAAAAGATTGAGAACTCAAAAATACTTCTACTTTCGACACACGTTGTAATAATAATTATCAATGATAATAATTTGTAAATGTAATAAAAAAATTTTGAGTTATGATGACTAAACTTTTTTATTTTTTTAAATTTATTTTTAATAATATTTAGAACATGTTTTTTTTTTCATCAATCTACAATTTTTGTGGATGTTGCATTATCGTTTTTGATTATTTTGAAATTTTCCTTCTTCCCATGTAAGAAAAAATAGATGTAGCAATTCAGAATTAAGAATTTTAGGGTAAAATTCAATTAAAAAATTTACATGTAACAAAATTTACGTTTTAAATCATTTTGTAAACTTTTAAAACTCCTTGAAGAAGATTTTTCTAATTTTCTTTTTCTTCCGAATTAAACGAATTTGAAATTTTTCCTAGTGTAATTGTTTGCCATTTTTTTTAACTTCTTTTTACATTTAAAGTAAGTCTTGCTCATTCTCTTTCCACGCTGTTATCAGCTAAAATAACAAGTTGCAAGTCCCCACTCCGCATTTGTGCTTATGTACATGCTATTTTAAATAAAAAATATCCTATATTTTAATATGTGTTAAGCATTTTTTATGGAAATTTATTTTAAAAAATTTAAATCTTGACAACTAAATTTTGAAAGAAATAATTAAACTGAGAAATAAACCATTTTAAGTTTAGAAATGCCTTTAAATTATTTATTTTAAAATATAACGAGAAAACAAATGCTAAATGAATTTATTATTTTAATACATTAATTTGCTAAACTTATCCCGCTGAATGCATTTTTTTGTAATGTAATTGAAATATACGTAATCCAAATTTGGAATAATTATCTTTTAAAGTTTTTGTGGTATTAGATTTATAACTGAAAAAAAATGGTCATTGAGAGTTTAAAAAAAATGGACTCCCTAAATTTAACAAGTGTAACAAATTTACCCTTAACTTTAACTAAAATTGCTATCTCTTTCTGCAGATCTTTAATTGTTTTTTTCTTTTCGTTTTTTTTAAATAGTAAATAAATAAAAAATAACTAACCAACTGAATAAAACTAATGAAAAGAACTAAATAAGAATTATAAAATTAACTAAACAATTAAATACAAATAAAATATTAAAATGAATATTTATTGTTAAACAATAAATACAAAAATAATTTTTAAAATGTTCCAAGAGATTAAAATATGAGAATTATTGCAGATATGAGAATTAATGTTTAAAAAAACACAATTAAAATATGAGAATTAATGTTTAAAAAAGTATAATTCAAATTTCAAAGCGATTTCCATTAAATGCAGAAATGAAAAATGTTGTCAAATTCTGTTTCTAACAATCTCTTCAATTCTTGTCTGTTTCTTTCTGTGGTCAAAACACATTTCTTTTCTTACAGCCCTCTTTCCTCAGTAGTGATTCCTGAGATTTAGATAATGCTTTTGTTCTTTCATCAATTAAGCGTTGATGAATAACCCCTGTCGCGTCACTTTTTACCGTTTCATTTTTTAATTAAATCCTAAAAATATATATTGGCTTTGGTAGAGAAACTGTAAATTATGAACTAACTATTCAGTAAAACATCTTGCAAACAGTTGTTTCGTAACAGTATGAACACCTTTACTCTGTTGTGAAAACAGGAATAATATGCCATTTCTATGTAGAGTTTCAGAATATTGATAACACCTCAATTCAATTTGAGTTTGTTCTTTTCACTAGGGGCTAAGCTCCCTTGTTCGCTGCCGCTCACCAAACCCTTCGCAATAATTAACGCATTTTATCGGGAAAATGACCTTAGATTGATTTTAGACTGAAATGAGGGAGAAATCACCAAACCTTCAAATAATAAAATTTTAAAGCCATTTGAAACAATTTGATAGTAGATAATAATTTACGAGATTTACGATAATTACAATAATTTACGAGACACAGGATTTTCGGGATGCAGAAAATCCTAAGCGGCTATATGATTATGAGACATGTAAAAGATCCCTGGAGTGCCTTATTGGCTCTCGGCATTTCCGGCAAAATTAGAATTCCTAGTGCACTTTAGCATCCAAATAGAATCTCGGTGCTGCCATCTAGTGGGGCATAAACTAGACGTCCAAATTAACATGGCCAATGGTATCTCACCCATTGTGGTGGTCCTGAAGGAGTGGATACAATTTCTGGTGAACGAACTAGGTCTGCTCATCGGGAAGACTGGTTGTGCAGCTCATAGGAAATAAAAAAGAGTAATAATTTACGAGATAAAGGTGTATCAATTAAGTCTAGTGTTATGAGTTTAAATGTGTTAATTATGCCTAAATGTGTTATTTATTATAATTTATCTAGTGTTTAATTATGTCTAGTGTTTATGAATTTAAAACCTGCTTTGTTCTGTTTGAGCCTTTCAAATTATGATTTTTTATTTAACGAATTTTCCATGTAACGAATTTTTTATCGGGATTTCACTACTTCGTTAAATACAGGCCCGACTGTAGGGGAGAGTGGGGTCGATTGTGACAGGGTACGATTGTAACAGAGCAAAAATTTCAAGTGTCGGGTTCTAGATTCAGTTCCTAGGTGGCGCACAAGGTATATTTAATAAATCTACATGTGCACCCCTGCTGGCAACCTTTTTTATGTACTTTTGAAAGAGTTACATCACAAAAGAAATTTTCCCGCTACGTAAGTACTTTTTTTTAGTATTAGAATATTATATTGTAACAAAGTAATTTTGTTTAAACAAATAAAAATCATTAACCGAATATGTAAGTGGACACCTTAATTAACATTTCAAAAAAAAAAATTAGTTTTGTTAATTAACTAGCATTGTTTTTAACAAATGAAGCTGAAATGGCGTCTTGGGGACGATTGTAACAATAAGTAAAGGGACGATTGTAACAGCTGAAAATAAATAATCTTATGTTTACAAACCATTACTTAACTCTTTAAGAACCACCAATAGTTTCCTATATCATTTATATTATGTTGCATGTGCATTATTTTATTTGTCACCTTTCACAGCATAAATTAAAATTTTTAACCCCTTAAAGTTAAAAGTTTAACCCTTTAGGTCTCTGCTCATTATTATTTTTACTCCTAAAATATCACTACTATTTTGATCAATAAAAAAATATATCACAACTATGATAATATGTATAATTAACAATGTTTTAATTGAATTTATGAACTGTTACAATTGACCCCGTAAGTGGGGACAATTGTAACAAGTGCACGAATAACTAATATAATAAGGTATTTTTCCATTTAAAATAAGGTATTTTTTTTCTAGTACAGGATAGTCTACTTTACTCGTCTGTCAATTTATACTAATAATATATTGGATTTTTTGTTAGTTAAAAATAGTTAAGTGAAAAATGTTACAATTGACCCCACTCTCCCCTACGGGAAAGAGAATTTTTTCAGGTAGTCGTAGGACAAGCAGCGTCTTGTCGAGAATTGAAAAAGTAAAAAAGAAAATTTTTCATAGTACGAGCTTGAGCCTCAGGTTAGATGAAGTTGTTCATGTTAAATCTATCAATCACAATGCATCTTACAAGTATCTTCTACTTTTTTGTACTAATATTGAATTTTATCGTTTTCATTCATTTTAATATTTGTAATCTTTTTTCAGGATCCCCTTTTTAAATTAAATCTATTCTAAATTTTAAACTTCAAATCGTCGCACCCGAACTATGTGCTTTCGCTAACTATCAAAATTAAGTTAAGTAGAATCTGCTCCAGTGGTTAACTATTTTTAACGGAAAACAAAATGATTTATTTCATAACTATTGCGTATTTCATTAAGTTTGCCTGATGTGTAAGTAAAGTCGTATAGGAAGAAGTTGGAAGGAAAAAAAATTTTAATGGTATTTCATGAAAAATTAATTCTCCCTATTTTGTATGGATGGTGTTTTCAATATAAATGTAAACAACAGCGAACTCGTGGTCTTGACCTGCTCTACTTCCGGTGAGAAAGTATACAGCTGCTTACTACAGCTTATTCCACGAGGTGAAATTTTCAAACAGATAATTTTACTTATAATAAAAGAAATAAATTATGTAATTTCTGAACTCAAATCTGTTGTATTTCATAAGATACTAATGATATTAAGTAATACTGGTGAGTTTGAAGTGAAAATTTGTTTGAGTTATTTAAAGATAGATGTAATGTTAAAAAAAAGGAACATGGTTGCTAGATTTGGAAAGAACTTGCTTTCTTGGCAGTTCTGATTTGGTCTCTCTTTACATGTTTATTACTATTTGTTCTTGGTGCAATCCGTGCATCATCATGCGCTAGTGTTAGCATATTATTCGAGCTGCGAGATTAAATTCATTTTACAAATTATCATTTAGGTTGAAATATTAAAGCTGGTAACAGAGTAAGAAGTGTTTTATAACGATTCCTTTTTTCAAATGACAATTCTTACTTCTTCAAATGACAGGTCTTCAAATGGCGATTCTTATAACGATTCTTCTTTTAAACACAAATAATAAATCAAGTAACAAATACACATATACGAGAAATTCTACTCAAAACTCAATGATCACGTTGTGAGTCGAATGGCTTCAAGACACACCAAAAACAGTAACCCGGAAGTATAAGCTGTCAAGAACTTGCAGCTCTCTTTAGTGTAGAAAGTTTAGTTTTTCCCTTCAAATATGGAGTTAGAAACCATGGCAAATTTTACCTCTTTCTTGTTTTGACCATACTTTTCTTCTCAGTGTGTGGACGTTCATAACAAAATGTCTAATCAAATGTATTCTCCTTTTTTTTTATAGGCGGTTTAAGAGGAGATGATTGCACAGATGACGTATTTCTGAAGTGCGTGAAAGAGGGGAATTTTGACGATGCTTTCGATTTAACAGTTACAAGAGAGGAATTCGGAGAATATTGTGAGTAAGTGAAAGGAAATCTTTTTTAATCGAATTTGGGAAGAGTTTGTGATACTTTATAACTCTCACATTTGGATGTGAAATGATTACTGAAGAGAAGAAATGCAATCTTTTCTCCACAATTGTTCCTGCGCAATCTTTTCTCTAAAACGGCAGGTACCTAACTGATCGTTCTACGCTTTGGAAGGTGCCGGAAGTGTTACTCATTTTCCCTTGCCTGGTAAGCACCTTGAGACCTAAAACGAGCGAAACATTACCCACCCCTCACCGCCGCAGATACCCGTTCATAGGGTAGACCACATTCGCACATCACATACAACCAGAGGACAACACACTGAGAGTGAAATCCATACCCTGAGCGAGATTCGAACTCGCAGCCATTGACAGTCAGGCAAGCTAATCGCTCTGCCCCCTGGCCGGCATATGTATGTATCCGAATATGAAAACTAGTTTTAATAAGGAGTGTGTGTAATTCTCAGAAAATATGACACATTAGAAAAAAAGAAAATATTTACTTAGTAACCCTAAATAATACTTTATAGAGAGCAGTGGATTTTACATACATTTAATCAAGAAAATGAGCAAAACAGAAATTTGCTGAATGTTTAATGCCACGAAAATCATAAAAAGTTCAAAAACAGAGTTATTAGCACTTCCATGATCACAACACAAAGAACGTATCACGTGCTTAGCTAGTGAGATAATAAAAGCAGGTTTCAAGTAAACAATACACTGGTACTGAATCAATTATTTTTTTTAAAATATTAGGTATTTGTGAAGTTATAACAATTTTAAAGAAAACCCTTGAATCGGACTCACTATTTCCAATTTAAGAATAAGATCTTCTTCTGTATTTGAGACACACTGTAATCAGGGAATGGGAGATCTTAGGTGATCACTGTGACCTCCCAAAGATTTTCACTATTCGGTAAATTTCCTCTAATAAAGAAAAAATTGAGAATTTGTACAAATTTTGGACAAACTCTTCAAATATCACTTAGAATGTTCATGTATCAGTTAACCCTTTTGACAAAGCTTTTGCAGTATTAAAATAAGTATAATAAGTATTAAAATTTAAGTATGAAAAGCAGCATCAATTCTCTTAAGTAAAACATTATAAATTAATTCGAATTCTTTGCATTTTTTGATCAGAAACTAGCATACCATTGGTCAATCAGCCTATTATTTACATAAAATTGTGGCGGAGTGTTTGTAACATATAACCAAGGTTTTATTACCTTTGATTTGCCTTCATCGCCGCCATTAAATGGAGAAAATCTGCTTTGTGATTGGGCAGAAATTGCTATCAAACTTCGCCTTCAAACTATCGTGTTAGCCACGTGACAAGAAGCGTTGAGAACATTACAGTTGAATCAGGAAACAGACATTTTTTTGAATAAAACCATTAGTTTGATCGAACTGTGTTTGAGTTTCATAAGGGTCATAGTGTGATCAAACTCAAATTTTCAAATAAAAATAAATAAATAAATATGTTTATTTCTTTTTTTTTTCTTCCTTTTTTTGCATTGCAAATATTTTTGCAGTAAGTACATAATTTGTTTCAATTTTTCGTCTTTATATTTATTTTAATTTTTTTAATTATCATTGATTTTTTACTGCGTCAATATTTGGATATTGACGCAGTCAATTATTGGATATTTTATATTTACCCTTTGTCTTCCAGTATCCATCTTTCGCAATGAATGGTCTACATATGTTCTGCTTTATACATATTTCGTTCTGTTTAGTTTTCAGATAGGTAGAGCATAAAATCTGGCTTTTTTTTTAATGGAGAACATTTTAGTTTGATGAATTGTCTATATTCTTTTATTTATCGCTTAAATTCGTCCCAAAATTTTATTCCTGTACTTTCTCCTGATCCTGTTTTATTCATTTTATTTGTTTTACTTATTTTGTTATTGGAAATGTATATTTGTAGTTTCGGGCACATAGTAAACATATTATGTTATTGTCATTTTTAAAAATTATTTTGCTTCGCACAAAGAGCTTTTTTTTATCGGTTCGGCAACATTGCGTCATCTATGTTCTTGTGTCCATTCTCGTTGGATTGGGTTTCGGTTGCTCCCCATTGCATGCTAAAATCAACATTCTGTTGCAGGAAAAAGCTGGAAGCGACAAAATGCGTGAGAGATTACGTGAGAAACTGCATGTCTTATGACGAAGTTAGAGTCTTCAATCTAGCTACTGGTAACAGAATTTTTAAGATATTTGAAGATATATGCACAGATGGGACAGAATTCAATACAGGTAGACAGTA
>NC_092204.1:27211839-27239262 GCF_043381705.1 Parasteatoda tepidariorum
AAGCGTGATGGTGGTGCAAGGTTTGACAGCTTATACTTCCGGGTTATAGTTCTTAGTATATTTTGAAGACAATTATCTCACAACGTGATCATTGTGCTTTGAGATTCTCTTGAATAGTATTTCTTGTATACGTGTATTTTTTACTTGATTTATTATTTGTGTTTTAAAGAAGAATCGTCATTTGAAGATCTATCATTTCAAGAATTGTCATTTGAAAAAAGAATCATTATATAAAACATTTCTTACTCTGTAAACAATAAACCAGCTTTGAAATTTGAACGTAAATGATAATTTGTAAAATGAACTTAATCTCTCTGCTAAAACAATATGCTAACACTAACGTATGATGGCGCACGACTTGCCCCAGGAATAAACAATAATAAACAAGTCAAAAAAGGCCAAATCAAAACTGCCAAGAAAGCGAGTTATTCAAAATCTAGCAACCATGTCACGTTTTTCAGCAATACATCTCTATAATTAACAAAGACAAATTTTCACTTCAAACTCATCAGAATTACTTACTATCATTAATATCTTATGAAATACAACAGATTCGAGCTCAGAAATTATTTTATTAAAAACAAAAATATCGCCTAGTAGAATAAGCTGCAGAAAGCAGCCCTATACTTTCTAACCGGAAGTAGAGCACGTCAAGAGCTCGTGTTTGCTGTTGTTTACATTTATATTGAAAACACCATCCATACAAAAGTAATGAGAATTAATTTTTCATGAAATACCATTTATTAAAAAAAATTATTTTTCAACTTCTTCGTATACCACTTTATTTACACATCAGGCATATTTTATGAAATTCACAATAGTTATGAAATAAATCATTCCGCTTTCATTTAAAAATAGTTATCCTCTAGAGTAGATTTTAATTAACTTAATTTTGATAGTTAGCGAAAGTACATAGTTCGGGTGCTGCGGGTTGAAGTTTAAAATTTAAAATAAATTTAATTTAGAAAGTGAGACCTAAAAAAAGAATAAAAATATTAAAATGAATGAAGGCGATAAATTTTAATATAAGTATAAGAAAGTAGAAGGTGTTTATCACGTGGTGATGGATATATGTAAGATGCATGTTGATAGATTGATGTAAGCTGAACAACTTAATCTAACATGAAGCTTGAGCTCGCACTACGAAAAACTTATTTTTTCCAATTTTCTTTTCTACTTTTGCAATTCTCGACAAGACGCAAATGACTAAACGCCTAATGCCTCTGAAATAAAATTCGTTTGAACTAGTGGTTTCCGCTCAATTTTTTAGAAAAATGTCGTTGCCTGATTTATTCGAAACATTTCGAACGCCTCTAAATCATGCTTCTTGAAGATGATTCATTAGGGGATGGTAAATTGAGTAAAAATAAAACTTATAAACTAGTTAAAAATGATTTTTTTAAATGATTTTTTCACTAGGCGATTCTCAAATTGTTAGATTTTGTTAAAATATTTCGAACATAATTATTAGCATAACTAATTTAAAAAAAAAAAGTCGGAAACTTGTCCAGCTATTGCTATGAGCTTTACGGATGTAAGATGCTCAATTACCTTAATCGGCAGTTATTTTTGAGCAGATGAATATTTTCATACGGATCAATAAATGGAAACACTTCGGCTTCCATCTTGCCTACAACACAATTGTCAGCCCTGATTTTCTAAGAAGTTCGCAAATGCTAATGCGTAGATTAGTTGATGGTTGTACAGTCCGCAAAAAAAAAAAAAAACNTGCAACTGACAGCCCTGATTTTCTGAGGAGTTCGCAAATGCTAATGCTTAACTCCTTTTTGACGCTTTACCTGACTGTTAGAGAGTGGACAAATTTAGCTGATGGTAGTAATAGAGATATATATCTGTTTATTGTGCTGTTACCTAATGGAATTTTATAAAAATAAATAAATAAATAAAAAATATTTCGTTAAGTACCTATTTGAAAACAAAGCTCTAAACAATCAATCAATGAAAAAATTATCGATGCAGGGAAAAACTTCGGCCTCCATCTTGCCTACAACTGACAGCCCTGATTTTCTGAGGAGTTCGCAAATGCTAATGCTTAACTCCTTTTTGACGCTTTACCTGACTGTTAGAGAGCGGACAAATTTAGCTGATGGTAGTAATAGAGATATATATCTGTTTATTGTGCTGTTACCTAATGGAATTTTATAAAAATAAATAAATAAATTAAAAATATTTCGTTAAGTACCTATTTGAAAACAAAACTCTAAACAATCAATCAATGAAAAAATTATCGATGTAGGGAAAAACTTCGGCTTCCATCTTGCCTGCAACTGACAGCCCTGATTTTCTGAGGAGTTCGCAAATGCTAATTCTTAACTCCTTTTTGAAATTTTACCTGACTGTTAGAGAGCGGGCAAATTTAGCTGATGGTAGCAATAGAGATATTTCTACTTATTGTGCTGTTACCTAATAGAATTTTTAAAAAAGAGAAAAACTCGTGAGGCACCTGTTTGAAAACAAAACTATAAACAAATATTGAAGTTTGATGTAAAAATGTCACCTTTTGGAGAAAAAAAAACTAAATGCAGCGATATTACCCACTTAATTATAGAATGATGACATCCTTGTCTGATTTTGTGACTATCTTACCTATTACACAATCTAAAAAAAAAGTTCGGTTAACAAAAATAGCAGCCATTAGTTTTTTCTCTGGAAATTAAAGAGACATAATTGAAAGTAAATGTCTCTTTCATTCATATCATCAAACTCGATCAAGAGGAGACTAAGAGTATTGGTTTGAATATCTTGAAAATAAACTGCAAGTGTATTTTTAAAAGTCAGTTCTCTTTTTAAAGTCAGTTGTATTTTAAGGATTTTTCATGTAAAATTACTGAAATAAGAAATAAAAAAGAGTAAATTATTGTTTGAAAAGTATTGACACTTGAATTGTATGACTTGTTTGATGGATAATATTATTGACTATTGACTTGTATGATGAATAATATTATACACAAAAATCGAATGTTGGTGTCGCAGATCTCCATTATTGTCAGTGCATTAGCCTTCTGGTGAAAAAAACAAACTCAACTTAAATTGAGCCAGCTTAACAATCAATATTCTGAAACTCTACATAGAAATGGCATCTTATTCCTGTTTTTGAAACAGAGTAAAGGTGTTCATACTGTTACGAAACAGTTGTTTGCGAGTAGTTGTACTGAATAGTTAGTTCATAATTTACAGTTTCTCTAACTACAACAGCCAATATATGTTTTTAGGATTTAATTAAGAAATGAAACGATACGAAGTATCATTTCAGGGGTTATTTTTATCAACGTTTAAGTGATGAACGAGCAAAAACATTATCCAAATCTCCCGAATCATAAGTGAGGAAAGTGGGGCTGTAAGCATCGAAATCTGTTTTGAATGCGGAAAGAAACAGGGGAAGAATGGAAAAATGATTGTTAGAAACAGACTTTGACAAAATTTTTCATTTTTACTCACTTAAGCGTAATACCTTTCTGCATTTCTGAAAACAGCTTTAAAATCTGAATTATAATTTTTTAAACATGAATGCTTTCTGCAATAATTTATCTTCTAGAACATTTTTAAAATTATTTATGTTCTTATTTTTTAACAATAAAAATTCATTTTAATATTTTACTTTTATTTAGTTGTTTAGTTATTTTTATTACTTTTATTTAGTTGGTGAATTATTTTTTATTTATTTACTATCTAGAAAAAAAAACAGAAAGAAAAAAACAATTAAAGATTTGCAGGAAGAGGCAGAAATTTTAGTTAAAGTTAAGGGTAAATTTGTTACACTTGTTAAATTTAGGGAGTTCATTTACTTCTTAACTCTCAGTGACCTTTTTTTTTCAGTTATGAACCTTATATCACAAAAACTTTAAAAGATAATTATTTTAAATTTGGACTACGTATATTTTAATTATACAAATAATATTATATTTTAATTTAACGAAAAAAAATGCATTCAGCGGGATAGGTTTAGCAAATAATTTAGTATAATGCATTAAAGTAATAAATATATTTTGCAGCTTTTCTCGTTACATTTTAAAATAATTTAAAAGCATTTCTAAACTTAAAATGGGCTATTTCTCTGTTTTATTATTTTTTAAAAAAAATTTATCTGTCAAGATTTAAATTTTTTTTTCAGTTATAAACCTAATACCACAAAAACTTTAAAAGATAATTATTTTAAATTTGGACTACGTATATTTTAATTATATTACAAAAAAAATGCATTCAGCGGGATAGGTTAAGCAATAATTTAGTATAATGCATTAAAATAATAAATATATTTAGCATTTTTTCTCGTTACATTTTAAAATAATTTAAAAGCATTTTTAAACTTAAAATGGGCTATTTCTCTGTTTTATTATTTTTTTTAAAAAAATTTGTCAGTCAAGATTTTAATTTTTTTTTCAGTTATAAACCTAATACCACAAAAACTTTAAAAGATAATTATTTCAAATTTGGATTACGTATATTTTAATTATATTACAAAAAAAATGCATTCAGCGGGATAGGTTAAGCAATAATTTAGTATAATGCATTAAAATAATAAATATATTTAGCATTTTATCTCGTTACATTTTAAAATAATTTAAAAGCATTTCTAAACTTAAAATGGGCTATTTCTCGGTTTTATTATTTCTTTTTCTAAATTTATTTGTCTAGATTTTAATTTAAAGAAATTCCATAGAAAATGATGAATACATATTAAAAGTATAAGATATTTTTATTCTAAATAATTTTAAAATTGTTAATTTTAAATCACATAATGTTTTTAGTCAACTTCTTATTTTAGCCGATAACAGTGTGGAAAGAAAGCAAGGCTTACTTTAAATGCAAAAAGAAGTTTAAAAAAATATTCGGATTCACTTGGAAAAATTTCAAATCTGTTAAATTCAGAAAGAAAAAAAGAAAGTTGGAAAAAACTTCTCTAATGAGTTTTAAAAGTCTGCAATTGATTTAAACCTAAGTTTTGCTACATGCAAATTTTTTAATTGAATTTTATCCTAAAATTATTAATCTTAAATTGCCACAGTACAAGGGTAAAGGTAATGGGTATTTTTGTTTACATGGGAAAAGGAAAATTCTGAAATAATCAAAAACAATAATGCAACAACCAAACAAAAATCGTAAATTGGAAAATACTCAAAAAGCATGTTTTAAATACTCTTAAAAATAAATTTAAAAGAACAAAACAAAAAAGCTTAGTCATTATTACTGAAAATTATTGTTACACTTTAAATAGTAAAATATAGTAAAAATATTTTTGAGTCCTCAAACATTTTGTTCAACTTTTCGGCAAAGTTAAAGCATAAGTATATGTTTTTTTATCTCTGAAATTACATAAATGATATACATCGTTTTTTGAAGAAAGGACCTCATGATTTTAAAAAAGGTCTTTAAGCCGATTTTTATCCCCAAAAAAAGAGTTTTTGTTGCACAAGGAAAAGAAGAAAATAAAAATTTTAAAAACAAGCGTAGTCTAGAAAGTTTGTTTTAGCGTCTACAGCTTGTCTAAAAGTCTACAGCGTACGTTTATTTAATTATAAAATTTGAAATTTAATTAGATTATTCTAAGAACTAGATTGAATCATAATAATTAAATTTCTTACCAATAAGTGCACACAATAAACTAATCCAGAAAAGGGACAACATTGCGTTAACAACGACTTGATATTAGAAAACCATGCTAGAACGAAGGAGTCGAGTTCTTCTTTGTTCAAAGCACTGAGGATTCAAAGCAAAGATTGCCCTTTCTAAAATTAGATATTCCATTTGACATTGGGCCAAATATTAAGCACTCTGATGCAAATCAGCAAAAACGTGTCATTCATTCGTTTCTACGTATAAAAACAAATGTTTATACTTTTTTTTTCACTGTACAAATCTTTTTTTTCTTTAATTTGTTTTTGTCCATGCTTTCTATGCAAAGATTAGCGTTAAGGGACAAATTGATAACTCACCCACATAAGAAATTAAAAAGGTCGAGATTTCTTTTATAGATGTTGTTTCAAAATAATCATTTTAATATGTCTGTCTGGGACAAAATAATTCAGCTTGTGGGTCTCTCGCATTTTATTGCCGATGTTTATAAATGTGTTGTCATCAGTTGACATCAAATCAGCGGTGTCAGAACAGCGGTTCACAATTATAAATTAAGAAGGTTTCTTCTATAGATGTTGTTTTAAAATAATCATTTTAATATGTCTGTCTGGGACAAAATAATTCAGCTTGTGGGTCTCTCGCATTTTATTGCCGATGTTTATAAATGTGTTGTCATCAGTTGACATCAAATCAGCGGTGTCAGAACAGCGGTTCACAATTATAAATTAAGAAGGTTTCTTCTATAGATGTTGTTTTAAAATAATCATTTTAATATGTCTGTCTGGGACAAAATAATTCAGCTTGTGGGTCTCTCGCATTTTATTGCCGATGTTTATAAATGTGTTGTCATCAGTTGACATCAAATCAGCGGTGTCAGAACAGCGGTTCACAATTATAAATTAAGAAGGTTTCTTCTATAGATGTTGTTTTAAAATAATCATTTTAATATGTCTGTCTGGGACAAAATAATTCAGCTTGTGGGTCTCTCGCATTTTATTGCCGATGTTTATAAATGTGTTGTCATCAGTTGACATCAAATCAGCGGTGTCAGAACAGCGGTTCACAATTATAAATTAAGAAGGTTTCTTCTATAGATGTTGTTTTAAAATAATCATTTTAATATGTCTGTCTGGGACAAAATAATTCAGCTTGTGGGTCTCTCGCATTTTATTGCCGATGTTTATAAATGTGTTGTCATCAGTTGACATCAAATCAGCGGTGTCAGAACAGCGGTTCACAATTATAAATTAAGAAGGTTTCTTCTATAGATGTTGTTTTAAAATAATCATTTTAATATGTCTGTCTGGGACAAAATAATTCAGCTTGTGGGTCTCTCGCATTTTATTGCCGATGTTTATAAATGTGTTGTCATCAGTTGACATCAAATCAGCGGTGTCAGAACAGCGGTTCACAATTATAAATTAAGAAGGTTTCTTCTATAGATGTTGTTTTAAAATAATCATTTTAATATGTCTATCTGGGACAAAATAATTCAGCTTGTGGGTCTCTTGCATTTAATTGTTGATGTTTATAAATGTGTTGTCGTCAGTTGACATCAAATCAGCGGTGTCAGAACAGCGGCTCTCAATTATAAATTAGGAGGGTTTCTTCTATAGATGTTGTTTTAAAATTATCATTTTAATGTGTCTGTCTGGGACAAAATAATTCAGCTTGTGGGTCTCTTACATTTAATTGTTGATGTTTATAAATGTGTTGTCGTCAGTTGACATCAGATTGGCTGTGTCAGTGTTATAGATCAGAGGCTCATAATTTTTAAATTAAGAACGTTTCTTTGATAAATGTTGATACCGTGAGGAATTATCTGGGCTTTAGAACAGACAAACATCTTGCATATTTTAAATATTATTAATTTTTTAAAAAAAAATCACCAATTTAGGGACATTTTTCCACCTGAATGCTATCAGAATCACTGCTCTGTAAAAAATAAGCTAAAAAGGTGAAGAAAGAAATATTTTTAGAAAAAACAAACAAGCCATTGATATATAGTCATTGATTTGACCATTCTCATGGAAAGGTGAGCAGCGCTAGACAGTGTCAAGTAGTCAAAAAGTAAGTTCAGTCTTGAATTTTATTTTAGTGTTAGGGTCGCTGAATTATCGAAATATAGGATGATTATTGTGAAGCCAGGTGGCTGAGTAGTAGCGATCACGCTCCCGTGCCACAGGTCCTGGGTTCGACCCACTAACCGGGCAAGGTTGACTCAGCCGTTCATTCCTTCAGTGGTTCGATAAATGACTACAAAGCATGCTTGGGAACTAAACACTGTGGGTTCCGCGTTCGGCTGTCCATCTAACCGGAACATCTGCTCCTGCACCCCAGAGCCCGAGGTAAGAAAACTGAGATGGGCACAGTAGGCCTTGGCCCTCTATGGGCTGTCGTGCCACGGAGTTTAGTTTTAGGATGATTATTGTGGCATATAGGATGATGTATATAGGATATAGGATGATTATTGTATTTTATAATTTTTTGAGTGTCAATAGAGAAATAAAAAGATCTTTTGAACTGAAGTAGTGCAGTTCAACAAGTATTGTTGGTAGAGCCGTGATGGCTCAGGGGATAGATCATTCGCCTTCCAATGAGGTAAATCGGGTTCAAATCCCAGCGATGGTTGGTGGGTACGAATTCCGCATCCGGCTCGAAGGAGCCGCAGTGCTGACGTGAAATATCCTCAGTGGTAGACGGATCATGGGTTAGAGTCCACTAACGTCAGACTAACCATGGGAGGTTCCCGTGGTCTTTCTCTCCATGTAACACAAATGCAGGTTAGTTCCATCAAAAAGCACTCCATGTAGACAAATTTCTCTTATTACTTGATCCAGGAGTTCCCTTGTCTTCTGGATTGGGTTCAAAATTACAAGGCTAAAGGGTTGAATATTAGTAGTCGTAAACCCGAAAATCTTAACGTAAAGCATTCCAGCAGGCACCACAACTTCGTGACTTACGGTATGAAGAAGGCAATAGGGTCAACATCGCTCACAAGCTGATCTATATGAAGCTACTGGTCCACCCAGAACCGTTTTCAAGGATCGGGTGAGCGGGCCTGGTCCCGAGTTTCAATAAGGTCTATGAAAAATTAAAAGTTTCATGACGTGAAGTTTTTTTTAATTCAAACTAATTTTCTATCCTAAATAATTTGTTAAAAAAAGTGTTAGTGAGTAAGAGAAACTGATATGAAATTTTAAAAGAAGAAATTAGTTCAGTCATCGATCATGACATGTTGCAGATGATTCTATACTTAGAATTAGAGCACTTAGTTCGGTTTTTTTCTCAGGTGAGTGTGAGAATCAAACCGTATCACTTATATCAGTTTTATGTCGAGTTCACATATCAGGTTCTGATAGTGAGAAGAAATTTTTTACGCATATTTATTGATTATTACTGAGATGATATACTCAAATGGAGCAAAATATGATCGATTGTTTTAAAAGTTAAAATTCTTGGCCATAGAAGGCGCCACTGAAAAACAAGAAACGCACACTCTGCCTTAAACCTGCTCGGTTTCACCAAGCAGGCTTGCCCGCGTGGCAAGTGGCATTAAAACCAACCAACCAAACAAAAGTTAAAATTCTTAAATATTTTTTCCTTAAGAGAGTAGAGTAGAGAGTTGAAGGGGAAAAAAAAGTTTAAATTCGTGTCTACTTTTTTTTGTTTTTCCAAAATTTTATTTATTCATTTTTTTTTCTCTTTTGGCTTGAAATTATAATGTAATGCCAAAGCTTAGAAGTGATTTTAGTATAAATTTTAATACATTTGTTATAAATAAAATTTAAAAAGATAATTATCAATCACAAAGCATTCTGAAAATAGTAAATCAATAAAAGTACTTTTATACCAGGGTACGTTTCAAGGCTCAAAAGTTTGCCACAAGTTTTGTATTTTTTTTATGCCGCTTTTTTGCAATTATTAGGTATACAATTATTTCTGAGAATGGCTTAAACTATTGGAAAAATTCTAATGTGTTCGTTTTAGAACATGAAAATACATGAGAGCACAGGCAGCCTACTATCTATTACATGTTAAGAAATATAATGGTGGGTACTTAATGGACATAGTTTCAATCAATCGTATAAACAACCAAATCAGTTATTGGAAAGAAGTATTCAAAAGAATTGTAGAAGTAATGAAGTTTTTAGCATCATGAGATCTAGCATTTCGTGGAGAAATCAAGCAAATGGATCATAGCATATAGTGGAAATTATTTGGGGACTTTGGAGCTATTGAGTAAATTTGACCCTTTTCTTTGCTGAACCTATGAAAAATTATCAAAATAAGGGCATTCTATTTATCAGCTTCTATTTGAAATGAATTTATATCAAATATGGGACATGAAGTATTAAATAGTATAATTGCAGAATTGAAGAAAGTTAAAAAAATTTCAATAAGAGTTTATTCAACAACTGACTTTTTCTTCATAGATCAGCTGACATTTATTGTTCGATATGTTAATGATGAAATCCCCGAGGAACATTTTTGGATTTTACTCCAATTGAAAAGCATACAACTGAGTACTTGTCTGATACTATTGTATCTTTTTTTTTTAAAAAAAAAGAGGCATAAATATAAGTTATTATAGAGGACAGACATACGATAACGCACCAAATATAGCAGGCAAGGTAAAAAGAAAATATGCAACTGCAATTTTTTTAATATCTCTAGCCCATAGCTTAAAGTTGCTCAAACAGCGGAATGCGTTTTGGAAGATTATTTCCAATTTTTACAGAAACTAACTCTTTTTCTCCTGTTCTACCCATCGAAGAAATACCTTAACAGACGTGAAGTGCCCATCGACTACTAGGTCATCCGCCCATTTAGACGCAGTAACGACACTTCAAAAAAGTTACGGGAAAATTTAGGACATTCTTAAAACTTTCGAAAAGAACAAAGAAGAGCTTCCAGAAACTTGACTCGATGCTCGTGGTGTTCTAAAGAAACTGAAAAAGTTGGAAAATATTGTGTTGGCAGAATTTCGGGGTGATATATTATCAAGAATAAATCTGACTTTAATATGTATACAAAAGAAAGGCCTTTCTCTCGATGATGGTCTGAATTTAATTGAAACATGAATATTTTGTGAGCGAACACAGAGATAAGTCCTCTGCTTATGAAACCATTTCCAACTAAAATTTATCGAATTGAGGATAAGACGATACGAACTTTACAGTGAAGTTTTCGTTTGACATTTGAGGATCAAGGTGCAGAAGATGTTGTATTACGAGGTAGTGAAAGATTTGAAGTTGAAATTTATCTTCCAGTATTACAGTACATTGATTAGTCAATTAAAATCTCGTTCAACGACGTGCAAATAAATAAGAGATTTGTTAGGATTTGTTTTAAAGTAGAATTTTTTGAAGTCCAGGGAATTAATGCTTCTCTGTAATAGTTTTAGACGATTTTATCCCAATGATGTGAATGAAAAAGCACTAGTAGTAGAACATTTCGAGCATTATTTAAAGAAAAAGTTAGGCATGGATGAGATGTATAAAATAGTACAAAACAACAATCTCGAAGGCACATTTCCAAAACAACAATCTAGAAGACACATTTCACTTCGAATTTTTTTTGTCACTCATTACAATTAAATGTAGTGGTGGACGTTTATTCTTCAAACTAAAATTAATCAAAAACATGCTAAGAAATTGTTTGATTTAAGAAAGTTGAGTCATTAGTCAATCATGACCATTGAATATGATGTCTCGCAGGAAATTGATTTTAAATGATTTGATAGGAGACTTTGTCTCTCAAAAAGAGTTGAAAATTATTGTTACCTTAAATTTTCTATATAAATAATGTATTACAGCTTTAGAAATAATGTATTTGTTTTCCATCGTTAAAATAATAACTTTTTTAAAAAATAACTCAAAACTAAAAAAAAATTTTCTTTAAAATTACTTATAAAGAGCTCCCAAATAACGACAGGCCCAGTGCTCCTCAAAATGTGAAAAGGACTCTGGATCAGCCCCTGAGGTAAATCCCAATCCTTCGTTTGTCTTTAAGCTATCGCAGCTCCATCTAGTGGCTAAAAAACTTTAAAAAAATAATAACTAACCAGTGGTTGGAAAAACTACATTACTTTTGTAGTTTACTACATTTACAACTGCTTTGTTACCAATGTAGTTAGCTACAAATAGAAATTTTTTTTAATGTAGTGACAGCAAACTACTTTGAAATTGCAATGACTGCTTTACTAATTTAACGAACCTAACTTTGCTGGCGAAATTAATCTACACCTGTATAACTTACACTTCTGGAGAAATTAATTTACACATTATGTCCAAAACGGTTTTGAATAAATAATCGGTTTATATTAAACATGAAGAATTATTTAGAAATATGCATTCATCTTTACATGAGCCATTTTCTTATTGTAAATATTGTTTTTAGAATTTGTTTATTTAGTCTTCAACTTTTTATGCCCTTCTTGACTGAGAATAATTAATTTAGGAGATGTTAGAAAATTATCAAATAATCGCAATTTCGTTAAGTGTTAAATGCTCTTTTATTTCCTCTAAGAAATTGAGTACATCGAAAATATGTTTAATTCCTTTGAAATAGCATCACTGTATTACGAGTGTACATTCGCATGAGAAAATGTGACCGAAGTGATAAATTATCTATAATTCATAATGGCTAGCTTAAATATTAGTTATACGTGACTCTAAATACGCAATTCTTATTAATTAACAGTCACAGGAGAATTTAAAACTGCGTCCTTTGATAGACCCGCGATGATTTGTATCCATGAAATCGAAAAATTAGTTGAGTTAGAATCCTATTCATATACTAAACTAAGTCAAAAAGTGGTTGCCAGGAACTACAATTTTTTTCTATCGCACTAGTCTACTAGTCTACTTAAAGAAAAAAAAATGCAACACGCTGCACTACAAACTACGAAAAAAAAATAGCGACTTCAGTAGTTTCACTACTAGTAATTCTATAACTAATTGACTACTTCCGACCACTGAAATTAACTAAAGTAAAATATTTGAAAATCTAAGATATTTAAGCTGCTTGAAAAAGCGATAATGATCATGTTTTTCTCACATTTAAAACTGAAAACATAAGGAGTATTAGTAAACATCAACCAAAAAAAAAGAAGAAAAAAAAAGAAAGAAACTTAAACGTGTTACTGTTATTAACACTAGAAAGACGGAAGATTAGTATATAATACATATTGCCAAAAAGCAGTCAAAATGACTAGATTGTGAACGCGTAAATATATTTGTTTAGAATTAATTTTTAAAATTTTTTATATTATTTACAGTTATGTAACAAGCTGTTAGTAAATATTAACAATAAAAAAAAATTATATGTTGTACAAAAAGTCACGAAATTCTAAGAAATTGTGTCATTATATACATCATTGTTTTTCTAACTGAAATTAAAAGCAGTCAAAATGACTTCCTTAGGCAATCTAGTGTNTGCAAATAAAGGGGTATGGAGCCAATCGGAGTACAGCGCTGCGATTGGAAACGCGTATATAAGACAACGAGTGTCTAGCACAGTTCTTAGATCGGTTACTGCTGCTACAATGCCAGGTTATACAGATTTAAGTGAGTTTGAAAGTGGTGTTATAGTCGGCGCATGGGAGATGGGACATAGCATCTCCGAGATAGCAATGAAATTTGGATTTTCACTTACGACCATTTCACGAGTATACCGTGGGTATCGCAAATCCGGTAAAACATCAAATCTACGACATCGCTGAGGTCGGAAAAAGATCATGCAAGAACGAGATCAACGACGATTGACGAGAATCATTAAGCGTGACAGACGTGCAACCCTTCCAAAAATTGCAGCAGATTTCAATGCTGGGCCATCAACAAGTGTCAGCGTGCTAACCATTCAACGAAACATCATCGATATGGGCTTTCGGAGTCGAAGGACCACACGTTATTTGGCAGGTTTTTGGCTCTTCAGTGTATAACTAACTGAAATTAACTGAAGTAAAATATTTTAAAATTTAAGATATTTAAGTTACTTGAAAAAGCGATAATGATTATGTTTTTGTCACATTTAAAACTGAAAACATAAGGAGTATTAGTAAACATCAACCAAAAAAAAAAAAAAAAAAAGGAGGAAAAAGAAAAAGAAAGAAACTTTAGCGTGTTACTGTTATTAACACTGGAAAAACGGAAAATTAGTATATACCTATATTGCCTAAAGGCAGTCAAAATGACTAGATTGTGAATGCGTAAATAAATTTGTTTTCAAATTATTTGCAGTTAATAAGCTATTAGTAAATATTAACTATAAAAAAATTATATGTTGTACAAAAAGTCACAAAATTCTAAGAAGTTGTGTCATTATATACATTTTTCTAATTGAAATTAAAAGCAGTCGAAATGACTTCCTCAGGCAATCTAGTGCTTACATACAAATAGCTGATTAAACATTGATTAACAAACAGCTTTTCAGGAACACTATCAATTTACTAAAAGGATTCAATTATCTAATTGATACACTCTGCTAGAATTATTAGTTTTATTTTATTTATTTAAAAAAATGTTTATTAGTTTTTGCGAAGAGAGTGTCCAACTGCAGTAGTTCCTGTTCTACTTCGAGCACTTTTAATTATACACACCCTGTACTGGAACTGCTTCACACGTCACAGCAGGAACATGTTTAGCCCAAATTTGATTGGTAAAATGCGTGAATCAACACAGTTTTGTCACTCATAATCACAGATTGATATACTTAACCGATATTTTTGGATATTTTTGTAAAGCAAAAATTGTCACATTGATAAGGTAGCATCAGGACTCTGAAATGAAATCGTTATGCTTATAATCACAAGTCTAATTGATGCTGTTTTGCTAAGAGAGTTGAATTCTTTTTTTTAAAGAAAGCATAATAGTTTATCCATTTTTTGAGGATAATCACTGAACAATTGAGATTTTGCCACTTGAATGAAGTTTGGCACATTATCAGTTTGACGAGAATAACGTCAGAACAAATTAATTTTTGGCACTGATAATCACAAGTCCGTCTGATTGATAAGCCCTGAGCAGATTTGTGGATAACGGAAGATAAATATTACACATTATCATTTTGATGCGGATTGTGTCAAGATAAATTAATTGTAATCTCTTATATCCTTAGGCCAATATCCTTAGGCCAATACACTAGATCGTTTTGAAAGAAGCTTGGCACATAATTATTCTGATGAGGATAGAAATGAAACAAATGAATATTTGATACTGATTATCACAGGCTGATCCAGTACTTTATGGGAGTTGTTGGATATTTGGTACGAAGTTTGGCACATTATTACTTTGAGGAGAATAATGTCCATGCAAATGATGGTACATGTAATAGTTATAGTTTTGCGTTAGGGCAACGGTTGCTTCTGGAGTTGGGAAGGGTTGCATGGAGAGTGTTGAAGTAGATTGATATTGTCCTAAAAAATTTGAGACAGAATGAACTGACGTCCATGGTTTGAGAGTTGCTGAGGAATTTTCTTTGTTCAGAAGTGCTCGCTGCGGTGGTTGAACACCCGCACATGAAAATGGATATAAGCCATTGCACATACGTCCAGTTTTCTCCTTAGAATTGTCGGAGCAAATTTTATGCCTTAAAATCCTACTAATGCTGCTGACACTTGGCACATTGTATTTATCGCATACTTTGTCTGTTAACAGTTTGTCCCTGATCTCCCAGGCGAAGATACCGGGATCTTTTTGTTTCAAGTGCCGTATGTACGATACTACTTTTGGTGTTGTCACTCGTGGTTTGCTACCGCCGATGGCACCTGGAAGTATAGAGCCAGTCTCTTGATACCGTGCCAGAATTTTTGATACACATCCGTGTGATACTTTGAGCTGTCGTGATATGTCACACGGGCGAACTCCAAGTTGAGCCAATTCAACAATTTTTAGGCGAACTGTGTTTGGGAGTGGCCTTCCGTTCACAAAATGTCCGCCGAGCTGATTGACTTCGCCATAATCCTGCGCATCTGTGAAAGAAAAAGAAGAGAAAATTTATAGGAAGTTTGTTCAAAATACGTAGTAAAAGTCACGTTTATTTTGCGGAAAAATACTTTTTATTGCCTACTTTGGCAACACTAGCTTTCATCATTAACATTTGACCTTTCCCTTGTGATTATTTTTGGCAGTTTTACATTGAGATACATTTGAATAAGGTGTGCTTTCAATGACTGTTTATTCAGTTTATCTTATCTAGTAGAATTATGCCAGATGGATAATTTTTTTCAGATACATCTAAGTTTCAAATGTATTTCTCACCATGCATTCTCTAAACGTGTTTTATAACTGTCGTTGAACAACCGACCCAATTTTGAGTTTGCGGCTACATATGTTCAATGCTGTAGTCTTGTAATTTTGAACCCGATCCAGAAGACAAGGGAACTCCTGGATCAAGTATCGGGAGAATTTCGTCGTTGTGGAGGAATTTTTGATGGAATTAACCCGCAATTACGTTACATGGAGAGGAAAAATACGAAAACCTCCCTCGATTGTCTTGACGGAAAGGGGACTCTAACTCATAATCCGTCTACCACTGAGGATATTTTACGTCAGTACAGTGGTCGGTGCTATCGGGTGAGGAATTCGCATCGACCAGCCATAGCTGAGATTCGAACCCGGTTCACCTCATTATGAGGCGAACTCTCTATCCCCTGAGCCATCGCGATGCAATATTCATGTCGAATAGGTAGTTGTGAAACTATGTTTTTAGAATCGTCCCTAATAAGGGACGCCTCTTGAGAAAATCGAATGCCCTCTCTTACACTATTCCTCATTAAAAGATAAAAATCTTGTATAATTAGAAACTAAATAAGAAAGAAAGGGAAGGGGGTTATGTTCTGTAAAAAGGGCCAACCAAAGAAATTGGTTTGAATGTAATGGAACTTCCACTTAAGTGATCCACACTTAAATAATTTAACAATTATTTATTTTGACTGCAATTTTCTTTCCTTTTTGATTGTTCGCAAGAACTGTTTTATTTTCAGTTTAAAAACTCTATTTGATACAGGGTTTTAAGTAGGGGATAAAAAATTGCTTAAAAAGGAAAATTTTCATTTATGGGTATTGTATTGTATTATGTATAACTTGAGTAGTATTGAGTACTTTTACACGCGTTTTTCACGCGTAATTTTTATCAAGGTGTACATATAAATGGATTTGTTTATAACCTTCTTTAAACGTCATCTTTGTTAATTTCAGTTATAAAATTGCCGCATAAAATATGAATATGACTTTTTATAAGACGGTAATAATTACGAAATAAAATAACAGGAGTGTGAAAGAAAGTAATTTTTTTAAGCTTTAAGCATTTAATTTTAATAATTAATGAAAATAAAAAGAATAAAAAATATCAGACGAGCAAAGTTGTAAAATATCAATAAGTTAAATAAATTAAATATTTCGGTGATAGACATCGTGATGAAACTTATTAATTAGATACCATGAGAAGAAAGATACTAGATACTGTGATGTTATAGACAACTTCAGACAAATGCTTTTAATTTTAATTTATTTGTTTAAGATGATGCCGCGCTATTTTTTTATTCAATAAAAATTATTAAAAAGAGGGTCAGTGTTATAAGTTATTTTTCTTACAAAAAGTTCTTACTGCATTAGAAATAATAAAATTCAATAAAGAAACTTTGAAATGATATTTTTTTTTAATAAAGAGGTAGAAGGTTAAAAAGATCTGCATTTTCAAGTTTCGTGTCCTTTCATCTGTTTGTCTAACTTGTCTTCTTAAATTTAAGAAAAAAAAGTTTCATTATTTTCAATATAACCAATATGATTTATCTCTCTTTGTTTATCATATTCTTTTCTTAATTATTTTTTATAATATCTCTAATTCAGTGACACTGTCAAACTACTAAAACTCTTTTTACCAATTATCATTAATTAAAAGAACTTTTTAAAGATTAGTAATTTTATCCTATATGTCGAGTCTGCTACGATAAAAGACTGGGCACTATGTATTTTGTCAAAGTCAACAAGTTTCGTCGATGTTTTTTTTAGACATATTTCAAACAGTGTGTTTTAGAAAATGGGCATAGTTCAAAAAACATATTAAAGAAAATAGAGATTGCCGCGAACTGCATCGTTAAGAAAAATGAACTCAGCTGAAAATGCGTATTTAAGAAAACGGACCCAGTTAAAAAAGCGTATTTATGAAAATGAACATGACTCAAAACGCGTATTTAAAACAATGGACAAAACGCACCTTTTCGATGTTTTAATAAAAAATTTAACGAATGAGCCAGGGATTTCGTCTACATATATGCAACCACTTTTATGAATTTATAAGACATGGAACAAATCTTTAGAAAGAGCCGTTAATCTTTAAAATCTTTTGCATTACATAGTGCATTTATTCGGATTATTTAGTTAATTAAAAGAAAATATTCACAAATTGTAGTTAAGAAAACAGAATTCAACGATACTCCCATTTTCTTAAATACCCATCTAGCATGATATGTAAATTAAATGTAAATTTTATCGTAATCGGTAAAGTCAATAAGTTTCATGCGTAAATTTTACGTAACATTGATGGAATGATATTACTATTAAGATATTTGGTAAAAAAAAAAAATTGGTATATTTTACGTAGTATTAACGGAATGGATTTTACCAACTACCCTTTGGTAAGATTGATTTCGCTTATTTTACGAAAGATTGACGAAAGAATATTTATTATTTAGATTTAGTAAAAAAGATTCTGTGCATTTCACGTATTATTAACAAAGCAAATTTACCATTTAAATTTCGGTTCGAATTTATTTCCTCAAATTTTCGGTTTTTTGTACAACCATTTTTTTACACCATAATTTGACGTTTTACAAATGTTACGTACATTTTGACGTAAATAATGTGTAAAAATAAACTACTCATTCTTACTTAGTGAAAAGTAGTTGGTAAAATACTCGTAAAAGGAACGAATTTGTTCATGTGAAATTTTACGTAAATTTTTCGTTTTTTTGGGTAATCATTTTTTGCTATAATTCGACGTTTGCACTTACGTTACTTTTGACGCATTGTTGACGTAGTACGTAAAAATAGCGCAATCACTCTTAACTAGTAAAAAGTGGTTGATAAAGTATTCGTAAAAGAAACGAATTTATTTACGTTTTTTGGATAGCTATAATTCGACGTTTTAGTTTTACGCAAATGTTGCGAATGCTTAGTAAAATTCAATGTTGAAATATACGTATATTTGACGTAAAATTGATAATTAAGTGCTATTACTATTTATTACTTTATTGCTATTTATTAAATGTTATTGTTGAAGTAAACTAAAAAATATTTTATAAATAAAAAGTATTTTTATTTTAACTTATAGTATTATTTTTTCTAGCTAGAGAGCCCTCAAACCTCATGCGCTCCCCTCCACGCACCGGGATTATTGAAAGTGGTGTTATTTACACCAACTGTTTACATCAAAAATCACAATGATTGTCTTATATAAAATCTTAGACGATTATATATTTAAGAAACCTTGGCCCAAAACCGAAAAATTCATATCTTTTTAGTATTAAGGATATTATTTGGGGTATAATTTCTGAGTGTTAAAAATTGGCAAAAATAAAACTGTAACAAAGAAAGAAAAATCTACAAAAGAGTTGTTTAATTGATAACGCGATAAAGAATTCATACTAAAAATAATGCTGTGGAATTTTTAACTTCTAATATCGAGAAAGCCCGCCTCATAATCGAGAGAGTTCGTTTCATAATGAGGTGACCCAAGTTAGAATCCCAGCGATGGCTTGTTGATACTAATTCTGTTCCCGGTTCGCACCAACCACAATGCTGACGTAAAATATCCTCAGTGTTAGATGGATCATAGGTTACATCAGACTAGTCCGAGGCTTTCGTGGTTTCTCTCTCTATGCAACGCAGCCAAAAGCTAATTTATCAAAATGCTTGATGCAGGAGTTCTCTTATCTTCAAGGAGGGGTTCAAAATTACAAGGCTACTGAGTTGAACATTCGTTGTCATAAACTCTGAATTCAGGTGTTCAACGCTGGCAATAAAATAACAACGATGATCTCAAATCGCACTTGGTAGAGTTTTTTGCTCATAAGGACCGGAAGTTCTATGAACGCGGAATCATGAAGATGGTAAAGGTTATTGAAGTTTATTTTTGTATAGAAAACATTTAGTTTTACTGCACACTAGAGAACCTAAATTACTTTCTTACCAACCCAATATTTATATAATAAATTGAAGAAGTAAATTCTAACAAATATATTTTTAAAAAAATATTGCAACCATTATTGTAAAATAGGAAAATATCATTATAGGAAAAAAGCTTATATGTAATCATTTTATTACATAAGATGTCTTAGTGCTAACCTGGGAATTTGTAAACTGTTACACTAAATTAATTTTTTTAATTAACTTTTCAGTTTAGCTCAATAAATTTCGCTTTGGAATTCATAAATCAAAACATACTTCAATACTCGTCTGCCTTAAGTGAATAATTTATAATTTATGTATATTATTTTAAGCATGAACGTTTTTTCATAATAGAATTACTAAATATTCGCAAATATACGTGCTATATTTGTTATGTTATATTATCTTTATCAGGAAATATATGTGAATTTGAATGTATTTTTTTACAGCGGTAGTCAGAACACTCTTTTCCGAGACATCTATAGTTTGTCTATAAAAGACCTCCCATCGTCACGAAGGCCGTTTGCTGTTATGGAAACAAGAAATAACGCATTTCAAAGAGGGGAGTTTTTTTCTCTCCCCTGATTCCCTTTTCTCTCACCGACCCGAGCCAAATCCTGTCTTAAATAATGACCCAACACCCCTACTTGAAATGGTTAAACCTCGTATCCATAGTTACCGCCACTGCTCCAGACGAATGGCTAGAGGAGTTCTTTACATTGACAAACTATAATCAAGGCATCCACACGACTCTGCACTACAAATCCTATTCCTCATCACAGATAATAATGTCGATAAACAATGATGCTCATTTTTAATGTAACTGACTTAATATTTTTGTCTTCACAACAATAGAAGTTACTCTTTTATAGCGAGAAATGAAATAATAAAAATTTTCTACACTGAGAAAAAAGTATGGTCAAAACTACCAGAATTTGATGAAATTTTCCTTGCTTATGGCTCTATGGGAACACCATAATATTCGTTAATTTTTACCGATGTTTTTCTGAAATGATTTTGTAAAAATTAACAATAAATCATGGTTTCATAATATGTGATGAAAATTTGGTAAATGTAGTAAAATTTTGCAATTTTTTTCATAGTGCCTAAGAGCATGGCGCAATATCCAGTTAAGTTTATTTTTTAGTTTTCAATTTTTTTTCTAAATGTGTAGTAATAAAAACTATAATTTTGAAAACCAGAATTTCCGATAAACCGTTACGGTATGGACGGAAAAATTACCAAATGAATGGTTTAAATATTATATAGTTTGATTTTGTTCAACAGAATTACTTTTCGTTACCAGAAATATTCTTACCATACAATACGGTAAGTTTAACAGAATATTTTTTCCTCAATGTAAAGAAACTCATTTCTCAATTCTCATTACAGCAACCACCACTTACAAAATCATCGGATTATAAAATCAGCTTCTTATTAAAATCAAATCTACAATGATGCAATCATTGTGGCTGAGTGGCGCAGTTGGTTTGTCGTCGGCGGGTTCGATCTGCCAAGTCTGCGGGTTCGATCCCCGGCCCAGACACCGGATTTTCGGGATGCAGAAAATCCTCAGCGGCCATGTCGTATGATTATGCGGCATGTAAGCGGCTGGCATGTAAGTATGATTATGCGGCTGGAGTGCCTTATAGGCTCTCGGCATTTCCGGCAAAATTGAATTCCTAGTGCACTTTAGCATCCAAATAGAGTCTCTGTGCTGCCATCTAGTGTGGCAGTAACTAATCGTCCAAATTAACATGACCAACGGTATCTCACCCATTATGGTGGTCCTGAAAGAGTGGATACCACCTCTGGAGAACGCAATAGGTCTGCTCATCGGCAAGACCGATTGTGCAGCTCATTGGAAATAAAAACGAATGGAATCATTACAATATTAAAACATACTAAAACTATCCTTTAATAAAATCATTATCGCCATTTTGTAAAATCAAATTTTTTTTAATCATATGTTTGAAATAATGAAATACTTTGCTTTTTCTCTCTATTTTCTCACGTTTTGCGAGCCTATGAATTTCTTTGAGATATCTTAAAATAAAAAAAGCATGAGTTACATTTGGGAATAAGGAAAGTTATAGAATATCTATCATTATTTGATGTCAATGATTATCACCCATTCAATAAGGCAAATCAATCTTCAATATACATCAGAAAAGCGCTTCATAGTGTAATAATGAATTTTATAACCAAGAATATAACAAAGCACTTCATATTTTAATCGAAGCTGTTATATAACAAAAAATAAGAAAAGCGCTTCATATTTTATAGTCGTGAATTTTAAAACAAAGAATATAAAAAAGCACTTCATATTTTAATCATGAGTTTTATAACAAAGAATGCAAAAAAGCACTTTATATTTTAATCAGAGTTGATATAGAACAAAGAAAAAGCGCTTTATATTTTGAATTTTATAACAAAGAATATAAAATAGCGTTTCATATTTAAATCATGAATTTCATAAAATAAAAATTAAAAGTTATAAAAACTATGAAGTTTCAAACCACGTTTCGCTTGAATTTTCGCTTCGTAAATTTTCGCTTGAAATTTTGCTAATCTCACAAATATGTTAGTATTTTAAAACCCTCCTGTAAACTAAAAAAAAAAAAAAAAAAAAAAAAATATTTAGCTGACGTTTAATTAAATTATTTAATGTAGATTCAGCAAAAATACAATATAAATGAAGTAATCAATGTGTCTGTGTGCGTATCTGAATATAATTTTCTGCAACGGTAATCATTACATTCGTTTCAGGGCTCTACTTCTTGTTCTTTAAGGCGTTCTTTAAATTTAGCTTTTTTAATTTTAAAGAGTTACTAGAGTTTTAGTTCAGAAATATTTCAAAAAGGGTTTTTAACAGTTTTTTTTCTCTTTTGTTTATTTTCTTGTTAAACTTAAATGAAAAATAATCTGCAAATGTGGTAATAATCTGCAGCTCTTGCAGTCGTTTCGTTTCTGCTACCGTGGTATGAAGACATAAATATTGAAAGCGTAAGTTTAAATAAAAATAAAAAAAGGAGAAAAAGAAATATAAAAAAGAAAAAGAAGAAAAAAAGAAAAGAAAAAAAAAGTAAGAAATCGCGAGTGTTTGCCTAATGTGTGATAACGAATGCAATTGGAATAATAATAAAATACTAAAAAATAAATGAATAAAAATGCTAATAATAACAAATTTTGAACGATATATCATAGAAGCTCTTATTATATAATTATTTTAATACTTAATAATTAAATATTTAATATAAAAATTATGTAATTATAATATAAAAATTATGTAAAATTATTTTTTACTAGGAGGCATCGCCCCCTGCTCGCTGGAGCTCACCAACCCCTGGAACTGCTTTCACAGTTCATTTCGGATTGCTTCGCAATCCAATGCTCGCTTTGCTCGCTCATTGGATACGTTCTTAACGTCTAGTTTTTGTATACTTTTTTGAATACTGAAGTTCTGAAAACTTTTCACTGTAGAAAATTCTAAACCTGTACATTTCAATATTAATTTGAAATTGCAAACAGTTCACATATTTTTCTTAATCACACTATTCTAAATTTCAGTTGTTGAGAAAAGTAACTGTTGTAAGTTTTGTTTTAAAGTCTTTCCCACNAAAAAATAAGCAAATAAAAATACTAATAATAAAATTTTTTAAATGATATATCATAAAGGCTCTCATTATATAATTATTTTAATATTTATTAACTAAATATTTCATAGATAAATTATATAATGATTTTTAATAATTCATAATTTAAAATTTAATTACTTAACTAAATATTTATGCATAATAACTTTCTATTTAATATTTAAATAAACTTTATATTTAAATGTAATAAATTTGAAATATAAATAATAGTATTTAATAATTAATGACTAAGTCATTAAATATAAATAATTTTATATTTCATACTTAACTAAAAGCATTTGGGAAAAAATAATATTAAACCGATTGGCAAATGACAGCTTGGTAACCTTTTTATTATAAAAACAAAATGCTTGATTAATTTTTTTTTCACTTTTAAATATAAAATGTAAAAAAGGGATCTGAATCATAAAAAATATTTCTGAATGACGCGCCATCATGTGTCGAGCTATTATAAAGAGCTACTGTATTACGAAATAAAATTAAATTCTGTACATTTACGCTTAATTGTTTTATACATGATTACTAGGGGTCTAACCCCCCTGTTCGCTGACTCTCATCAATCCCGATGATTGCTTCGCAATAATTGCTGTTTCTCGGCAGAAAACAGTTTAAATTATTCAACTAAAATATATGTGTTAAAAATAACACTTGCGCTTCCACTTCCCACGTCAAAATATTTCCCTTACAATACTATTAAAATCTATAAGTGAACATAAATCACTTTTTTAAGTAATCATTTTTTGAAATAACATTTAAAATTAAAACTGTATAGTTATAATAAATTTGGTGAATTCATAACTGTAATTCATTATTTTTGCTTATCAAACGGACGGATGTATTTTAAATACAATTTTTGCATTCACCACTTTGCGCATGAAGCTGCAAGTTAAGTTTCAAATCATTTAACAAATTTTTTTAACCATAATTCATAATGGTATATTAATGTAACTTGTACCAAAAAATATTAATTGTGAAACGGTTTATAAGATCAGGCACCGGTTTAAATGACTTTATCTTAAAATATAACATAGAATTAGATTATTCTAATAATAATAATAAAAACAATCCACCTTAACTCTTAATTTAGAAATCAAACAAAATCGAAAACTTAATTATAATAGTACAGGTAATTTTAACCTTTAAAGTAAGCAAACAAAAATACTTATGGGAAAACGATGGCTTCATGACTTAAATCAATTTTATGCTGATGACAACCAAACTGATAAGAAAATTAATGTCGGAAAACTGGATCCTATCATGTGATTTTCCAGACAATAAAAATGTATTGAGAACAATAGAAACAGTGATGCCATCATTAAATTTTTATAAGTAGTATAATCAGACGATTGTATAACGAAAATATAATCAGACGATTTTCTTGAAATTACAAGTAGGATATTGCATTTCATAGAATATGACTTTACATTTCAGTTAATTTCATTCATTATATGAATTCAGTCGAATTGCATTTATACAATTTTCAACGAACAATACTCTATGAGATTACATGCATATGATATTCAATGAAATTTCAGTCTTCATTTCTTTCAATATAATTTTTATCGGTTTAAATAAAATTACAATTATGCGATTTCGAATTATGTATTCAACTAAATTCAATGCATGATATTGAAAGAAATTACAAATATATTATATTCTATGAACGATATTAAGTGTAATGATAATTGTATGAATGGAATACAATGGAACTGCATTTACATTGTGAGAAATAAATCATTGCAACTGTGAGCTATAAAACAACAAAGTAAATTAAATTACAATTGTGTGATATTAAAATAAGAAGCTAAAATAAATTGCAATTGCGTGATAATAAAATAAGAAGCTAAAATGAAATTGCAATTATGTAATATTAAATAAAAAAGTTCATGAAATAAGAAATGGATGTATAAATGAAATAAGAAATGATAAGAAATGAAATAAGAATGAATAATGAAAATCATGAAATAAGAAATGATAGTATATTAACCCTTTTGAAGGCCGTGGTAAGTATACTTACCACCACGTTTTACCACTTTTAATTTAGGTTTCCATTTTGCAATAACTTCAGCTTTCTTGAAGTGAGTTTGAATAAAATTGGTAACCATTTGTCNAGAAATACAGTCAAAATTTGGGAGCCACGTAAGAGAATTATATATAATAGATTCTATGAACGATATTAAGTGTAATGATAATTGTATGAATGGAATACAATGGAACTGCATTTACATGGTGAGAAATAAATCATTGCAACTGTGAGCTATAAAACAACAAAGTAAATGAAATTACAATTGTGTGATATTAAAATAAGAAGCTAAAATGAAATTGCAATTATGTAATAAGTTCATGAAATTAGAAATGGGTGATAGTTTATTAAGAAAGTAAATGAAATTTTAATAATGTGATATTAAACAATGTAAATAAAAATGAAATAACAATTATGTGATGCTAAATTAAGAAAGTTAATGAAATTGCAATTTCCGTGACATTATAAGAAGAAAGCAAATGAAATTTACATTAGATTAAAAATTTTACATTACATTAGATTAGATTTGTGACATTAGATTAAATGCAATTGTGTGATATTTGATTAAGAAAGTAAATTTAATGCAATTGGGTTATAATAAAGTATATCTTTATTCAATGAAATTGCATTTGCGTCATAAAAATCAAATTATATTTAAATCCAATGAAATTGCAATTGCGTGATAAGAATCAAATTATATTTATATTCGATAAAATAGCAACTGAGTGTTACTAAATTAATATACTCAATAATGTTATAACTATTTGAAATCGAATGAAATGTGACAATTAAGTGATTATTGCAATAAATAAAGCTATTTTATTTAACAGTTTTGAAGCCAAATATGTGGACATAACATAATAGTCAATATTTTGTAATTTATTTTATATTCATCTTAAAAATAAAAATAAAGTAAATAGTGCTTACCCATACCTCTCGAAGTAGCGATGTTAGTACGTGCGCCATAACTTTGAGAAGTACCGTTTCGCCACGCCTTCTCTTAGCTGATTGGTTTCCCCAAGACGGCCAATGAAAGCTCATGGTAAAAAATTCTTGCTTTACATTTTCACTTTTTTTGTTGAGGGAATTAAAGTGTTTGTAATTGATAATAAGTAAATTCAAGTAAAAAGAGTAATTGAAATAAATCTGCAAATAAATATGTAGAAAGAACACAAATGTTGAAAACATAGCAAAACAAAAGGTGGTGTTAGATGCTAATATTGGATAAAGAGTTGATGAAAAAGCTAGCACAAACTTTTATCCGCGAGTCAATTCAAAACGCAAGAGTGTCGCAAAAATGACGTCCCTTATTGGTAGCGTGTGAAAATGAATCGAATGATTTCTAACAGTAACAAGGGTGCTGAATTAAACTATCTGGGAGAATTTTCATTAGCAACCAGAAAATGAAGAAAAAAAGATGGATTGTTAAAGATTGACTGATCTAGTTTAGACTCGTAGATAAGACATTTCTATTTTTCGATCACGTGATAAAAAATTTCACAGGTAAATGACGTCACACTCATAACATTCTTAAAAGGACGCTATACTGCGGGAGAAATTTTGCAAGGCAAATTTCATTTCACTACCAGTATTTTAAAACTTAAAGTTTAATGAAAAGTGAGTTCATTTAAATCTGAATTAAACGAGGAAAATATTATCAAAATCCGTCTACCGAGGATGTTTTTACTTAGCATTGTGGTCAGTGCGAGTCGGGTGCGGAATTCGAAACGACCAGCCATCGCTGGGATTCGAACCCGGTTCGTCTCATTGGAAGGCGTAGGCTCGATCCCCTGAGCCACCACAGCTCATGATAAAGCTATTATAATCCTTCTACATTTTGAATGATGCGTTGGTAAATTAAAAATTGTTAACAAGTTAAAAGACACAAAATATGCGCAATGCGAATAAAGGTGATTATCTGGCTTATATCCTTATTAAGACTGTTTTTTTAAGGATGTCGCAGTCGCATGAAATAACC
>NC_092204.1:27239381-27250021 GCF_043381705.1 Parasteatoda tepidariorum
TATATTCGTTTCACTAAATGATTTAATATATATATATATATATATATATCACTTTACAATAATGAAAGAAATCAAAAGAATGTCGACTTTTACCGGTGAAAATCAACACATTTGGTGAATGCCAACCATCACATAGTCGCTTTTCTGAATGTCCGAAATATTTGTTATATCCAATTTGATATCAATTTATCCGTTGATATTATTATATTTATTCGATATTTTAATATCTGCTGAGGATAGATTAGGAGAAACATCAGTGTTCCGAGTACCGGTAAAATCATACTGGGCAGTGGCACTTAATCTTAAAAATTATTGATTTTAGGGCATATCGGGCAAATGTATACTGGGAATTGGCAGTAAACCTTAAAAAAAGATTGATGTAGGGCATACCGGGTAGTGGCACTTTACTAGACCTAGTATATATTTCGGACATTTACTAAAGCGACTATGTGATTGTCAACATTCACCGGTAGAAATCAACAACCACCACTTTCAGCCATTCACAGTAACATATATATATATTTTTCAGTGATATGCTATTTTCATAACTGCTTGAATTCGCAACTGTTATTCATGACTATTAAGTTAAGTTGAACGTATGTTTGATATGCTATTTTCATAACTGCTTGAAATCGCAACTGTTATTCATGACTATTAAGTTAAGTTGAACGTATATTTACCGCACCCTCTGCGTTATTCCGAAAACCATGCGAACCGTCAATATGAAGAACAAATCATAGTTTTGTGGAGAAAAAAAAGTTTTTGAAACCAATTTTTTAATATTTAAAAAGCTACTCCAATGCTGCAATATCTGATCTTATAAAAATTCGGAATTACTCAATGAAATGTATAATTTTTACCTGGATGGTCTCGCCAAATTGGCAATTTTTTAAAAAAAGATTCATTAATTTCTTAAATATTTATGTTATTTGTCCGTTCTATAGCCCAGATCAAACCTCTACGTAAGATGGTATCTATCGTTTAAAAGGCGTACTAATTTGAAATCACGTAAAGAATTTCACAAGTTGTATAAATGCAACTGCAAAGAAAGAATAATAAAATAAGAAGAAATAAGTGAAATTTCGACGCTGTATCGTCTTTCAGAGACACTTTTTTAACATTCCGCGAAATGTAACCTCATGATGTTCTCATCAGCAAAGGGGGATCTTGGAGTACACCAGCAAAAAAAAGGGGGGGGGAGACGATTGAAAATAAGTCCGTACCTCCTATTCTGCACCGGAAAACTTTTTGGCGACAGACTTCCTTTCGTTTTCAGACCTCCTAGGTCACAATTAATTAGCAGTAAAAAGTGCCGCTGAAGATCATATGTCCGACCACACTTCTTCATTCCAAGACAGTTAATGGATTGGATTCAAGCTTTTAACCCCCCCAAATGAACTCTAATCCACCCCCGTAAACATGTTGGATCCCACAAAAATACATTCATAATAAATTAACGAAGTAATTTCAAATTTCTATGGATGATGTCATTTTTAAATTTTTCTCAGTACTTGAAGGAAAATACATGCCTATAATTTTTAATTATTTATTTCAATACCGGTATTTTTTCTTTAAAAAAAAAGAAGAAAAAAACCCATAAATTTTGACTGTGTGTGTTCCATCTATTTCAAACAAGCAAAAAGTTATCTATAATCATCCAAGGCAACGGTTGCCAACATTTTTGGCTTTGGAACCTTAAATGATCGACCTTCGTTTATGCCAAACCCCGATTTTATAAATAAAGTTCGTTAGTAATTGTGAAAAAATCAACCACATAAAGTCTAATAATTATTTTGTAAATGAGTAGATTAAAACAGTTTCATCCTCTTATCTTTAAGTTTTATGACAGTGTAATTCATAAAGCGGTACTTAAAAAACCTTTTTGTGTAGAAAAATTTATGATTAAGAATTTGAGATTTAACTGATCTAGGCCTTCAAAGCGGTTTAATAATCTTATTTATCTGTATTACCTCTACAGCATTTTGTACTACAGCATCGTTACGATGCTGTTTGTATAGAAGCAACGGTGAAACAATGAAAAAAACGTGTTTACAAGAAACACCTTGCAAATTGGTTAAGTCGTTCAGAAGATATTAGGGAAAGTTTAATCTGTTACAATAGGTTGCAATAATTAAACTTCGGATTTTCAATATTGCGTTCGAACTACTATACGGCTGGAAATGCTGATTGTTTACAAACCACCACATAAAAGTTTCTAAACTGCAGGGGAAAAAAAAGAAGAAGAAAAAGTGATCCATATCGGTACTTCTGTTTTCTAATGATTAGTGAACATGCATACAAACTTCGCTTTTATATATAGGGGAGAGAAGGGCACATGTGAACAGGGGGCACATGTGAACATGGTATGTTTTACCAATATGATTTGAAATAAAAAATCTTGAAAAATTTTCAATTGATGGCAGTACTTGTCCTACCTCTCTGCAAAACTTTCAGAACATTTGTTGTTCTATTCTGACTATTTTTTTGTATCAGCTGCTGTTGTATATATTATAATCACTCGCTTCTTCAAGTGAAAGCATAGTATAAATCAACTAATAAACTAAAATTAACTATTGCAGACCATTATATGAACATTCAGGTAAGTTTATGAGAATTATTTTTTTCTTTTTTACTCAATTAAAAATTCTTTATTTTTCAAATTAGGTTTAAGAAGGATGATGGGGCACTTGTGAACAGTTCACATGTGCCCTACATAGTATTAAGATTATTATCCTCATGATGTTTTAAGCTTAAAAAATATGTATGCATTTAAAATTATTATTATTTAATTTTCGATAATTAATTTATAAATTTTTTTAAATTTTTAATTTATTTTTTATTAAATGGTTGATTGCGCATTCTAACTGATACACTTGAGAAAGATAGAATTGCTAAAGCTACAAATGAAAAGATAGGGAAAATGAAAAAAAAAAAGCATGAAAGAGCATTAAAGAAGAAAGAAAAAGTCCCATTACAACTTCTGAGTAACATGAAGTTGCGAAAAACCCAACAGCGGAAAAATTATTGTACAGCTGAAAAATTATTTTCTTATTGACAGTACTGTTGAACAATTTAAATTCACACAGTAAGCTACAACCCCTTCAGTATAATGCGTATCTATATCTGTTATGTTAAAGATTTTTTTCTTTGAAATATGATGATTGCTTTGTGTTTTTAATCTTGTTCATATGTGTCCCAGGCATGTTCACATGTGCCCCCAATAGGGGCACATGTGAACAATTGAAGTCATGTTTCTAAAATATCATAAAGTAAAGAAATATTTTATTGAAAAATCTCAAAAAATTCCATAAGACAAAGAAAAGACTATTCAAACATATGGATTTCTTTACTGTGAGAAATTGATGATATTTTTTGAAAAATGAAGAAAGAAAAAAATTTGTTCACATGTGCCGCCTCTCCCCTATATAAGAAAGATGCATCCATTTCATCATTAAACGTATTGCTTTTTTTGCTAGCAATTAACTTACTTGATTTTATGAAAATAATTGAAATATTAAAGGAGCATCGAATTATTGATGGGATATAAAAATAAATGTAGGATTCAAAAATCATAAATGGTTGATTAAAGTATTAAGTGTGGGAACCTTTGTGCTTTTATTAACTATAATATATTAATTATAATTTTTAATAAATGGCAATTAAACTAATTTGCATGATATTGGAAACAGCAATTAAAAGTAATGTGCCGGCATTGCCAAGTTATATTGATTTCAACTACATTTGGTAAGATATTTCAAATATTTTTTGAATCATTTTAATAGAAAATATTTAACGTAAATATCTTGACTTTAATGATGAAGCTGCATAATTTCGAAAACCTGCGAACAATCTTTCGCATACGTAGAGCTTATAAGACTTTACAACAGGGTCATTCTCACAAAAAGGTGATTTTTTAAGTCCCTGAGTAATAAATATTAGGACATACAGCAGATTTCTTAATATTTTTCTTTATCCTTCTTCGTGAAGCTCTTAACTAACAAATCATATGCATTTCTGCTAAATGTATTTAATATTTCATTCTTATTTTTTAATAAACATGACTTCAAAATCCCCTCCGTGGACGTCCCTACGTCTGTGGCACAAAATAATTTTTAATGCCTGTTAAACAATTTAAATGTTATTTTAATAATTTTTGTAGTTTTACCTAGTTAAATGCTTATAGTAACTTTTTATTTAATATTTTTTTAAAAAAAAAATTATTTTTATAAAATAAATGACTAGTAAACTTTGTCCATCAAAAATGATGTCTCCCTNATATATCAATTAGGCGATTTATAATATAAATTCAACGATTGTGAAAATTAGACGATATATTATATAAATATAAAATATTTATCATATCAGGTATTATATTATTATATTGTAATAGATAATTAGATCAAATTATTAGATGCACTGTAGTTTTTTAATAATTACATGCTTTGCACGAGTTTAGATGCAATAATTTTATATTTAAACATACGTGTAATGGGTTTTTACTCTGGAGATTTCTTGTATACTTTCTATTTGTATTTATTTTCAACGGATTGCATTGCAATGTTACCCAATTGATACACGAACGTAAACAAGTGCGAACCGGTTTCAGTCACGTAAGAACAATAAAATTGTATAGTATCACCTGATAATTGAAATTTTACATGGAATCTTATAGTGCGTCCAATAATTTGACCAGGAACGGTGTATATATACATATAAAGCACACCATGAAGACAAAAATGTTTAAAAAAAAGAGAGAGAAACGAAGAAAACTAAGAAAAATAATAAGTGTTATTTACTGCGCGTAAGCTCGTAAGCAGTACTAAGTATAGAGAAATCATGAGATATAGAGGAATGCATGGAAAATAATATAATAAAGATTGATGAAAAGAGAAGAAGAAAAATTATTAAAATAAAATATTTTTAAAAATGTTTAAAAAAAATTAAAATATAGGAAAACAAAATAATGAAAAGATATAATATCGTTATCAGCTCACACTGTTATATCCAGCCCTGCTTTTTGACATAATCGTATGAGCTGATATAAATGATAGAATAAAAACTGATGATAGATTCGTATGACCTTAACCTTATATAATAATTGTGTGAGCTGATCATGAGATTATATCTTTTCATTATTTCATGATGATATGCGGAAAAAAAATTGAACTTCTAAAGCTACTATTTTAAATTAAAACATGAGTAAAAATCGCTACGTTCTTTTCATCTCTCATCTTCATCGTTGCTATTTTCATTCGACTTGTTTGTTTATTTCATCCCTTAACTGTCATTTAAAAAAAAAATGAAGAGATATGATCAAATCACTTCTAGGAAAATCTAGGAAATCACTTCTAGGAATAAGAATCTAGGGAAATTATCCAACATAGGTTGTTACTTTAACATCCTCCGTGACATCTACCTAATGCTGGGCTGAAAACTTTCTGCTCTTTCTGGAAAAATTGCTTCTAGTGGTAGATAAGATTATGTTTAAACTTATTATTTATTTTGTAAATTTGAGTTGCAATTATTTTCATCACCACTACAAATAAATGATTTAAAAGTTTATAGCATTTTATTCCAGTTTATTCAGCCTACAGTGGAAAGATATTTGGCCTACCACAGTGTCATGTACCTTGATGTGTCAAGTGTGCAGGACATCGCCATACCATGGAATGCGAGACATGTTATGATGATCTCCTAAAATGCTGTTATTGTGTTGGTGAGCATCCGGAAAAGTTTAGATGTTGTCCAGTTTTTATTAGGCTTAGCGAAGGACCAAAAAGGATCGAAGTTAAAGAAAACCAAGTGTTTTTTTAATATCTTAAACAGATGCTCATAGAACAAGCAATGCAACAATTCAAATTCAAAACATGGGCAAAGTTGCTGTTGCCTTATGAAACTTATCAATACTAACAAGCCTATTTTACAACAGAGAGGCGTGCTTCTTATTCTTTTCCAGTGGCGTCATCTATGTCCAAGAATTCGACTTCTGCCACAAATATACGTCATAGTACGTTTTTCAGGGAGAACACATTCATTCACTAACCTTTCATCAGTAGATCTTAATTTTGACCAGAACCAGATCACGATCAATCTCCGATCCAGTTCCCCAGAGGAATTGATTTTTATGGGAATTGGGAACTTGGAGTACTTTGTGACCCCGAAAGATTTAGTTTACACCAATCACCATTATGTACACGGGGGTTCTTCAACCGGCGTTGATCGAACTACCGACCTCTTGGACATGGTCCTATACCTACCAACCAAGCTATACCGGAAAAAAATAGTTAATAATATCAACACCTGGTAGATAGGACGTCGGGCTCGTGCTCATGAGATCGTGTGTTCGAAACCCGGCTGCCGAAGAATTCCAGTGTATTAAATGATGACAGGTGCGCGTTGAATCTGTCAGGGTCACAAAGTCCTCCAAGTTCAAATACCAAGCCAGTTACTCTGGAGGAAACTGAAATGGAGACTGGTTCACTGGTTTATGTCAAAATTACGATCTATGGATAAATGGGCGAAGTATGAATGGATCCTCCCTGTAAAACGGGCTGTGACGTGTATGTGGCTGAAGTCGGATTTGCTTGCCATTGATGGCGCCACTGAAAACAAGAAACGTACCCTCTGCTTTAAAAATTTGCTATGGTTTCCCATAGCAGGTTTGCTGTTATTGGAGAGTAGCATCAACAACAACAACAAAACTTTGATCAGTTACTATTGTGAGGGAGTATCGGTATTTCGCCTAATTTAATTTTGTTTAAAAAATGTTTACATTTAATTTTAATGAAGTCCTTTTTCTGATAACAGATAATGTATGAAAAATATAGTATAGGTTTTCCAAAACAAGTAGGTTAAATACTTTAGCATTTCAAAGGTGAAGAATTTAAACAGTGCTTTCAGTTGCGCTGCCTGCAAAAATAGAAAAACCTCTAACTTGAGAGAACATGATTTATTTCAATTGAAGAATCCTCATGTATTAAATGGTGACTGGTGCGCGTTAAATCTGCCAGGGTCACAAAGTTTTCCAAGTTCAAATAGCAAACCAATTACTGTCGGAGAACTGAATTGGAGATTGATCGCTCTCTGGTTCATGTCAAAATTACAATACGTGGATGTATGAATAAGTCCGCCCTTTAAACGGGTGTGACGCATGTGTGAGGCAGAAGTTGAATACTTGACCATAGATTGCGCCACTGCAAAACAGGAACAATCGTACCCCCTCTGTCTTAATGTCCTTTGGATGAATGAATGAAGCATAAATGGGTTTTCCCAGTAAAACGGGCTGTGACATGTGCATGAGCAACAACACTTCTATCACTTTCTATTGTAAGGGAGTATAGGTATTTTGCATTATTTAATTTCGTTTAAAAATGTTTACATTTAATTTTAATAAACGTCTTTTGCTGTTAAAAGATAATGCATGAAAATATAGCATAGTCTTTTTTAAAACAAGTAGGTGAAATACATTAGCATATCAAAGGGGAAGAATTTAAAAAAATGTGTTGCAGTCAGTAGCATTCATACTAGTTAAAAATAGAAGAGCCTCTAACTTGAAAAGCCTCCAACTAATCTTTAACTCTTTGAAGTGCCACGCTCCCATTCTTTTCTTTAATTATATATATATATATATATATATATATATATATATNGTGTGTGTGTGTGTGTGTGTGTGTGTGTGTGTGTGTGTGTGTGTGTGTGCATATATAATAACAGGGCTACATTCCTGTTATCATTGTTGTACTCAGCTTTAATAATTCAGTCGTAAGCCACAATACGTTATCAAAAGGTTTATTTAAAGGTAGGCTGGTGGTTAAAACAGTTCACATCCCCATTCCACTAGGGAGGGGGTATGGACAAAACTCCGGATGGTTCCGGCAGATCTTCAACCACATTTATTTCCTTCAAAAACATTTTAAATGCACTATAAATACAATATTATAATATAATTTTAAAAAAAAGCAATATGAACACTAGAAATGCAATCTAATCATTAATATACTATTGAATTATTCATAATAAAAAGTTTAGAGCAAGGCTCATCTCTAATGTCAATAAAATATGAACAACCTACTCTCCAACGTCGTCCTTCATCAATTTCGTTGAAGAGAAAAAAAAATTATCATAATTTTAAAAAAAGCAATATAAATACAGGAAATGCACTCCAACAATGAACAAGATACTATTGATTAAATTTCATAATAAAAAGTTTTATATAACTACTCATTATGAAGAGGAGAAAAAATATCACTCGATTTAATTGGGAGAAATTTGCCTTCGTGGAGTACTTTTTGATGGAGCTAACCCGCATTTGCGTTATATGGAGAGGAAAACCACGAGAACCTCCCATGGTTAGCCTGTAACCCGGGATCCGTCTACCACTAAGGATATTTCACGTCAGCACTGTGGTCGGTGCAAGCCGGATGTGGAATTCGTATCGACCAGCCATCTCCGAGATCAAACCCCGGTTCACCTCATTGGAAGGCGAACGCTCTATCCCCTGAGCAATCTTGACTCTGGTACTATAGTACATTACAATATAATACCCGAGAGGCCGGGATAACCTGGTTGATAGGCACTGGGCCCATGTCTAAGAGTTCGTGGGTTCGATCCCCGGCGACCGAAGACTCCCCGTGTAGTAAATGGTGATTGATACACGTTAAATCTGTCGAGTCGCAAAGTCCTCCATGTGCCCATAACAAATCAATACCTCTGGGGGTACTGATCCAAGAGTTTCCTTGTCTTCTGGAGTGGTTCAAAATTACAAGGCTACGGAGTAGTAGCATTAGTAGTTGTAAACCCAAAAATTGGGTCAGTTCTTCAACGGCGGATATACTATAATAATATAATACCCGACCAAGTTTGAATATTATAGGTTAACATTAAAGGTAGATATAGATCCATGTATATATACAGTATAGGAGCATCAATTTCTCCATTTTAGAGCAGAAGAAAGTAGAAATGTATGGATAGAACATAACTTATTTGTTTTTAACTCATTAATATCTCTCATCTATAAAACTAGCAATGTTGACTAAAGCGTTAAATTTCGTAGTAAAACCATGAAGTTAACCATGAAAATAAACTTTGCGTCGGTGACGCTAGCTTTAGATATTTACAAATGATAGCAACTAAAAAAATTTTTGGCAGACAATGTGAAAAAAAAACAAACAATAATCTCCATCTAATGAATACTGTCACCAATGCCAACCCGGAAGTAACAGCTTCCCAAAATATTTAAAACATTGCGAAACAACATATTAAGGTTACTCAATAAGTTTAATGTTTCTCGAGAAATTTACTTCCTTTTATGCATGGTGATTGTACTTATTGTATTGTTTTTGTGGCAGAAATCAACCTGGAAACGTAACACACCAATAATTAATCAATGGCGAATCACAAAATTTGGGGGAAATCGATCGAATAGTTCCTGAGAAATCAAATTTTAAAGATACAACTTTTTCAAAATTTGATTTCCCAGAAACTATTCGACCGATTTCGCTAAAATTTTGTACTTCACCATGTAAAATTATATTCTTCAAAATAATGAAAAAGAAAAAAATTGTGCTCCTTACAATTCAAACTTTTTTTCAACCAACATTAAAAAAATAATAAATATCTACAAAAAGTTTTTTTTTTTTTGCACACTGTCTGTTTTCTTTATTGCATGTTTTAATATTAAAATTTTTAATTTGGTAAATTTGTAAGAACTATGTGTATTCAGTTTTTAGCACTTCTGTATAAAAATATTGAAAAATAAACACATAGCATTTGAATTTATTTTACTGGCCACGACGAATTTAAAATTCAAAATAAAAATCATTTATTTAAATCATAAATTTACTATTATAGAGACTTGAAGTAAAATTTTTGCTGTTTGTTTTTATTACAAATTTACCTGTTCAACAATCTTTTTCACAATATATGGTACACCACAATAAATCGAAGTTACATTTTGAAAACCTAAGTGTAACGACACACATGATCTCTAAATGCATTAAAACTTTTCATTTTAAATGGTACTGTTGCTAGCAGTTAAACTGTGTAAGACACTTCAAATGCCTAAAACTAATGAAGTAAACCGTTTTTCTTTGTTTAAGGCTGAGCGTGGACAAGTTATTCGCATGCTAATAATTAATTCTTTCTGCATTCTAATAATTCTTCATAAGTCTATCAATTCTTATCTACCTACGGGTGGTTTTCAAATCGTCTGATCTCTCGCTTTGTAGCGTCCACCAGGCTCGAAAAACAGCCCGTCCGCCCGTCCTCGACGGTCAAAAATTCTCCGCGGACAACGAATTTCTCGAATCCGACGTCCGCGCGGACGGCCATTTTCCCGTTAATGTTCGTGATACATTTTCACTTTTTGTTATCTTACAAGAGTCTTGTAAGTTACAAGGCAGCAAAATGGCCCACAATACAGCAACATGCTACGCATATATTGATGTTTTCTCTGTCTGGGAGTACTGCAGCGGTTGAAAGGGGCTTTGCAGCAATAAACTTGCAAAAAAACACAATACGTACTGGTCTTAAACAAGAAGCTTTAAAAGCAATTATGAACATCTACCTAAATGGAAAACCCCTTTCAGATTTCTGTTCAGAAACCTCTGTAAATCATTGGCTTGATTGTGGAACTGGCAAAC